>NC_041214.2:86605904-86606378 GCF_002837175.3 Physeter macrocephalus | reverse complement strand
TATCATCTTTAATTTCTTTCATCAGTGCCTTATAATTTTCTGCATACAGGGCTTTTGTCTCCTTAGGTAGGTTTTATTCTTTTTGTTGCAGTGGTAAATGGGAGTGTTCTCTTAATTTCACTCTCAGATTTCTCATCATTAGTGTATAAGAATGCCAGAGATTTCTGTGCAATAATTTTATATCCTGCTACTTTACCAAATTCACTGATTAGCTCTAGTAGTTTTCGGGTAGCGTCCTTAGGATTCTCTATGTATAGTATCATGTCATCTACAAACAGTGACAGCTTTACTTCTTCTTTTCTGATTTGGATTCCTTTTATTTCTTCTTTTTCTTCTCTGATTGCTGTGGCTAGAACTTCCAAAACTATGTTGAATAAGAGTGGTGAGAGTGGGCAACCTTGTCTTGTTCCTGATCTTAGTGAAAATGGTTTCAGTTTTTCACCATGGAGAACAATGCTGGCTGTGGGTTTGTCA
>NC_041214.2:86604385-86604889 GCF_002837175.3 Physeter macrocephalus | reverse complement strand
TTGGTCTGTTCATATTTTCTATTTCTTCCTGGTTCAGTCTTGGCAGGTTGTGCATTTCTAAGAATTTGTCCATTTCTTCCAAGTTGTCCATTTTATTGGCATACAGATGTTTGTAGTAATCTCTCAATCTTTTGTATTTCTGCTGTGTCAGTTGTTACTTCTCCTTTTTCATTCTAATTCTGTTGATTTGAGTCTTCTCCCTTTTTTTCTTGATGAGTGTGGCTAATGGTTTATCAATTTTATTTATCTTCTCAAGGAACCAGCTTTTAGTTTTATTGATCTTTGCTATCGTTTCCTTCATTTCTTTTTCATTTATTTCTGATCTGATATTTATGATTTCTTTCCTTCTTCTGCTAAATTTGGGGTTTTTTTTGTTCTTCTTTCTCCAATTGCTTTAGGTGCAACGTTAGGTTGTTTATTCGAGATGTTTCCTGTTTCTTAAGGTAGGATTGTATTGCTATAGACTTCCCTCTTAGAACTGCTTTTGCTGCATCCCATAGGTTT
>NC_041214.2:86578840-86604167 GCF_002837175.3 Physeter macrocephalus | reverse complement strand
AGTGTTCCATGAGCACTTGAGAAGAATGTGTATTCTGTTGTTTTTGGATGGAATGTCCTATAAATATCAATTAAGTCCATCTTGTGTAATGTATCATTTAAAGCTTGTGTTTCCTTATTTATTTTCATTTTGGATGATCTGTCCATTGGTGAAAGTGGGGTGTTAAAGTCCCCTACTATGATTGTGTTACTGTCGATTTCCCCTTTTATGGCTGTTAGTATTTGCCTTATGTATTGAGGTGCTCCTATGTTGGGTGCATAAATATTTACAATTGTTATATCTTCTTCATGGATCGATCCCTTGATCATTATATAGTGTCCTTCTTTGTCTCTTGTTATAGTTTTTACTTTAAAGTCTATTTTGTCTGATATGAGAATTGCTACTCCAGCTTTCTTCTGATTTCCATTTGCATGGAATATCTTTTTCCATCCCCTCACTTTCAGTCTGTATGTGTCCCTAGGTCTGAAGTGGGTCTCTTGTAGACAGCATATATATGGGTCTTGTTTTTGTTTCCATTCAGCCAGTCTGTGTCTTTTGGTGGGAGCATTTAATCCATTTACATTTAAGGTAATTATCGATATGTATGGTTCTATTACCATTTACTGAATTGTTTCGGGTTGTTCTTGTAGGTCTTTTCCTTCTCTTGTGTTTCTTGCCTAGAGAAGTTCCTTTAGCATTTGTTGTAAAGCTGGTTTGGTGGTGCTGAACTCTCTCAGCTTTTGCTTGTCTGTAAAGGTTTTAATTTCTCCATCAAATCTGAATGAGATCCTTGCTGGGTAGAGTAATCTTGGTTGTAGGTTTTTTTCCTTCATCACTTTAAATATGTCCTGCCACTCCCTTCTGGCTTGGAGAGTTTCTGCTGAAAGATCCGATGTTAACCTTATGGGGATTCCTTTGTGTGTTATTTGTTGTTTTTCCCTTGCTGCTTTTAATATGTTTTCTTTGTATTTAATTTTTGACAGTTTGATTATTATGTGTCTTGGCGTGTTTCTCCTTGGGTTTATCCTGTATGGGACTCTCTGTGCTTCCTGGACTTGATTGACTATTTTCTTTCCTATATTAGGGAAGTTTTCAACTATAATCTCTTCAAATATTTTCTCAGTCCCTTTCTTTTTCTCTTCTTCTTCTGGGACCCCTATAATTCGAATGTTGGTGCGTTTAATGTTGTCCCAGAGGTCTCTGAGACTGTCGTCAGTTCTTTTCATTCTTTTTTCTTTTTTCTGCTCTGCAGTAGTTATTTCCACTATTTTATCTTCCAGGTCACTTATCTGTCCTTCTGCCTCAGTTATTCTGCTACTGAGCCCATCTAGAGTATTTTTCATTTCATTTATTGTGTTGCTCATCGTTGCTTGCTTCCTCTTTATTTCTTCTAGGTCCTTGTTAACTGTTTCTTGCAATTTGTCTATTCTATTTCCAAGATTTTGGATCATCTTTACTATCATTATTCTGAATTCTTTTTCAGGTAGACTGCCTATTTCCTCTTCATTTGTTAGGTCTGGTGTGTTTTTATCTTGCTCCTTCATCTGCTGTGTGTTTTTCTGTCTTTTCATTTTGCTTATCTTACTGTGTTTGGGGTCTCCTTTTTGCAGGCTGCAGGTTCATAGTTCCCGTTGTTTTTGGTGGCTGTCCCCAGTGGCTAAGGTCGGTTCAGTGGATTGAGTAGGTTTCCTGGTTGGGGGACTGCTGCCTCTGTTCTGGTGGATGAGGCTGGATCTTGTCTTTCTGGTGGGTAGGTCCACATCTGGTGGTGTGTTTTGGGATGTCAGTAGCCTTATTATGATTTTAGGCAGCCTCTCTGCTAATGGATGGGGCTGTAGTCCTGTCTTGCTCTTTGTTGGGCATAGGGTGTCCAGCACTGTAGGTTGCTGGTCGTTGAGTGAAGCTGGGTCTTGGTGTTGAGATGGAGATCTCTGGGAGATTTTCGCCGTTTGATATTACGTGGAGCTGGGAGGTCTCTTGTGGATCAGTGTCCTGAAGTTTGTTCTCCCACCTCAGGGACACAGCCCTGACGCCTGGCTGGGGCACCAAGAGCCTTTAATCCACACAGCTCAGAATAAAAGGGAGAAAAAAATAGAAAGGAAAGGAAGGAAGGAAAGAAGAAAGGAAGGGAGGAAGAAAGGAGGGAAGAAAGGAAGAAAGATAAAATAAAGTAGGATAAAATAAAGTTATTAAAATAAAAAGTAATTATTAAGAAGAAAAATTTTATTAAAAAAACAAAAATAACGGTTCAGTCAGAACCCTAGGACAAATGGTGAAAGCAAAGCTATACAGGCAAAATCTCACACAGCAGCACACACATACACACTCACAAAAAGAGAAAAAGGGGAAAATAATAATAAATCTTGCTCCCAAAGTCCACTTCCTCAACTTGGGATGATTCGCTGTCTATTCAGTTATTCCACAGATGCAGGGCACTTCAAGTTGAATGTGGAGCTTTAATCCGCTGCTTCTGAGGCTGCTGGGAGAGACCTCCCCCTCTCCTCTTTGTTCGCACAGCTCCTGGGGTTCAGCTTTGGACTTGACCCCGCCTCTGCACGTAGGTTGTCCGAGGGCATCTGCTGTTTCTATGCAGCGCCCTTAATCCCCTCTCCTTGCACCCCAGGAAGCAAAGAGGGAAGAAAAGGTCTCTTGCCTCTTCGGCAGCTCCAGACTTCTCCTGGACTCCCTCCCGTCTAGCCGTGGTGCGCTAACCCCTTCAGTCTGTGTTCACGCTGCCAACCGCAGTCCTCTACCAGCTTCCGACGGAAGCCTGAGCCTCAGCTCCTAGCCCCCGCCTGTCCCGGCCGGTGAGCAGACAAGCCAGGAGCCGCTGATTCAGGGGCTCTGGCTCACTCAGGCCGGGGGGAGGGAGGGGTATGGTTGCAGGGTGAGCCTGCGTGAGCAGACAAGCCTCTTGGGCTGGTGAGTGCTGGTCGGCACCGGTCCTCCGCGGGAACCTCTCCGCTTTGCCCCCCACACCCCTGTTGCTGCGCTCTTCTCCGTGCCTCCGCAGCTCCCCCAGTCTGCCACCTGCATTCTCCGCCCACAAAGGGGCTTCTAGCGTGTGGAAACCTTTCCTCCTTCACAGCTCCCTCCCACTGGTGCAGGTCCTGTCCCTATTCTTTTGTCTCTGTTTATTCTTTTTTCTTTTGCCCTGGGAAGCTGTCCCTGGATCCCGGGACCCTGGCAGTGGCAGGCTTAACAGGCACCCGGGAGGGGAGGTGTGAAGAGTGACCTGTGCTTGCACACAGGCTTCTTGGTGGCAGCATCAGCAGCAGCCCTCGTGTCCCACGCCTGTCTCTGGTGTCCGCGCTGATAGCCGCGGCTTGTGCCCGTTTCTGGAGCTCCTTTATGCAGCGCCCTTAATCCCCTCTCCTTGCACCCCAGGAAGCAAAGAGGGAAGAAAAGGTCTCTTGCCTCTTCGGCAGCTCCAGACTTCTCCTGGACTCCCTCCCGTCTAGCCGTGGTGCGCTAACCCCTTCAGTCTGTGTTCACGCTGCCAACCGCAGTCCTCTACCAGCTTCCGACGGAAGCCTGAGCCTCAGCTCCTAGCCCCCGCCTGTCCCGGCCGGTGAGCAGACAAGCCTCTTGGGCTGGTGAGTGCTGGTCGGCACCGGTCCTCCGCGGGAACCTCTCCGCTTTGCCCCCCACACCCCTGTTGCTGCGCTCTTCTCCGTGGCTCCGCAGCTCCCCCAGTCTGCCACCTGCATTCTCCGCCCACAAAGGGGCTTCTAGCGTGTGGAAACCTTTCCTCCTTCACAGCTCCCTCCCACTGGTGCAGGTCCTGTCCCTATTCTTTTGTCTCTGTTTATTCTTTTTTCTTTTGCCCTACCCAGGTACGTGGGGGAGTTTCTTACCTTTTGGGATGTCTGAGGTCTTCTGTCAGCGTTCAGTGGGTGTTCTATAGGAGCAGTTCCACATGTAGATGTATTTCTGATGTATTTGTGGGGAGGAAGGTGATCTCCGCATCTTACTCTTCCGCCATCTTCTCTCCCGTTTTTTTTGTTTGTTTGTTTTTTGCTGTATGCGGGCCTCTCACCGTTGTGGCCTCTCCCGTTGTGGAGCACAGGCTCCGGACACGCAGGCTCAGCGGCCATGGCTCACGGGCCCAGCCGCTCTGCGGCATGTGGTATCTTCCCGGACCAGGGCCCGAACCCATATCCCCTGCATCGGCAGGCGGACTCTCAACCACTGCACCACCAGGGAAGCCCCTGCTTTTATTTCTATTGCCTTGGGAGAGTGACCTAAGAAAACATTGGTATGATTATGTCAGACAATGTTTTGCCTGTGTTCTCTTCCAGGAGTTTTATGGTGTCATGTCTTATAATTCTTTAAGCCAGTTTATTTTTGTGTATGGTGTGAGGTTGTGTTCTAACTTCATTGATTTACATGCAGCTGTCCAACTATCCCAACACTACTTGTTGAAGAGACTGGTTTTTCTTCCATTGTATATTCTTGCCACCCTTGTCGAAGAGTAATTGACCATAGGCGTGTGAGTTTATTTCTGGGCTCTCTATTCTGTTCCATTGATCCATAAGTCTGTTTTTGTGCCAGTACCATGCTGTTTTGATTACTGTAGCTTTCTAGTATTGTCTGAAGTCTGGGAGTCTTATGCCTCCTGCTTTGTTCTTTTTCCTCAGGATTGCTTTGGCAATTCTGGGTCTTTTATGGTTTCATATAAATTTTAGGATTGCTTGTTCTAGTTCTGTGAAAAAAAATGTCATGGGTAATTTGATAAGAATCACATTAAATCTGGAGCAGAGTGCCTTCTGGTGGCAAGGTGCACAGAAGGGGGAGCCAAGTGGCTAGCTCATGTGGGGCTTGAAGAACCCTGAGGCCAAGGTGAAGCTCTCATCACAACTGTTGAAATTATTGAGGGTGCCCTAGGGATGGAGCAGAGAAGAAAAGGGTATGGATGGTGGGCAGAGGTGACGAGCAGGGAGGCAAGGAGGCAGCTAGACTGATGGTGTGGCTGCAGTGCCTGGTTGGGGGACAGCTCTGGAAGGGTGTGTCGGGGAGGCAGTGTGCACCCCTGCAGTCTGGGGGAGTGGCAGCAGGATTGGTTTCTACTTGGGGAGGGAGGGCTGGAGATACTTAGTGCTGTCTGGGGTGTCATTCTGTCCTGATCAGTGTTTGTTCAAATGGGAGGCAGAGAATGGGCAGTCGGTGTCAGTAAGAGGGTTTGGAGGGCAGCACCTGGGGAGAGAAGGCCTGGAGGCCCACTGGATTGGATGGGGATGAAGGGGTGAAGGAGGAAGGCTGGGGGCAGTTGGGGCACCTGGGACACAGGGCTGGGGGATGCGGGGTTAAAGTGCACACAGTGGGGGCTTCCCTGGTGGTGCAGTGGTTGGAAGTCTGCCTGCCGATGCAGGGGACGTGGGTTCGTGCCCTGGTCCGGGAGGATCCCACATGCCTCGGAGCGGCTGGGCCCGTGAGCCATGGCCGCTGAGCCCGCACATCTGGAGCCGCAACAGGAGGGGCCACAGCAGTGGGAGGCCCGCGTAACACACAAAGTGCACACAGTGGGCCTGCAGGTCCAGCTGGAGGTCGGTGCGGCTCCTCAGGGGGTCCCACAGCAGATAGAGGGCCCCACGGCCTGTGTCAGTGTTGGGGACAGGCAGCTCAGCTACTCAGAGGTCCTAGCTGTGTCCTCGCTCCTCCATTCCCTGTCAGCACTCTCCAGAATTGTCCTGCCTGCTTTGCACTGTGCTTGTGACACACCTGTGTCCAGCTCCCTGCTGGGCATCTGTTCGAGACTGACCGGGGTCACTCCCCTCTGCATCCCCCCAGCCCCGCTGTGCTGTTGGCAGCTCCACCAACCCTGTAGTAGCCTAGGCCTGAAGCCCCTCCAAGCTCCGTCTGCCTGGCTGAACCCTGCAATGCCTCTTCCCCCATCATCTCTGTCCCTTGTGCCTCCCCCAGTTCCTCGCCATGCAGCCCTCCAGGGCCCAGCCCAGTGCCGTCACCTCAGTGCTCTAGAGCCATTTGTCAGATTGAGTGGTAATGGGTTCCCCAGCCCCACCCACCTGTTCACAGCTCTAGAACAGCAGGTGTGGGAGGAAAGCCGAGACATCCGGCGGGCCGGGGAACGGTGGGAGGGCCAGGGACGGGTCGGATGCTTTAGGGAGGGGCGTCCCACCCCTTCTGTGGGCATGGGGGAGCGGCTGGCACCCTGTGGTGCTGTGCCAGGGGAGGCCTCAGGCCCACTGGAGCCGCCCAGAGGGCTCCAGAGCAAAGGAGAACTGGGGGCGTTCGGAGGGCTGTCCTGCAGCAGGTCAGAGCCTTGCCGGCAGGGGTGTTCACACTCCATGATTCCAATGCTCTGCCAGGTTCTAGAGTCCCACAGAGGTGGACGGATCATAGCCAGTGCTACTTTGGTAACGAGACAGTCAGTCATTCCAGACTCCCTGGAGCAGGAAGCCGTGTCGAAACAAAAACCTGCAGACGCCTGGCTGGTGGACGAGGGCTGGTCCCTGAGATACCACCACACCCTGAGAAGAGCCTGGGCAGGGAGGGCGTCTGCCTTCGGTGGCTGAGTACCCATGGTGACAGCCAGGACCACTCCTAGGGGCCTGGTGCTGGGCAGGGTCTGGCATGTGTTTGCTCCTGGAGTCCAGGACGGCCCTTAGGGGTGTCTCATCCCCATCCCTATGTGATCGCTGAGCAAACCAAGGCCCTGAGAGGCCCAAGGGCTCACCCTGCTGGTCCCTAGCCCAGGCATCCAGGGTCCAGGCATGCAGCCTCCCAGCCCCACCACCGCTGGTGTGTTCACACTCAGGTCTCAGCTCCTTGCTGCACTGCCTGTTTCCTGAGGGCAGGGATGTTCCACTCACCTCCGTATGGGTTGGGTCTGTTAAATATCTGCGTGATCGGCGATTGATCTTCTCAGTTCAGTGTGCTCTGTCGTTCCTGTTCGTCTCATGAAGAACTAGGAGACACAGGAGAGTGGACTTCTGGGCATCTCTCTGCTGACTGACCAGTGCCGATGAGGGGCCCCTGTCAGTCCTACCACTGATAACCTGTGTGACTTTGGGAACATTTCTTACCCTCTGTGACCAGCGGAGTCAGAGACCTCCCTGCTTCAGGCCTTACCAGCAGGAGATCCTAACAAGGGTCAGCTGTGACTCTCGGTGGTAAGAAATGCCCTAGGGAAACAGGCAGTTTAAAGCTTCACGGGGCCGACAGCTCCACGCGGTCCACGCACCCTCCAGTTTGATACCACAAGACAGTGATTCCCCTAGAGAATGAAGGGTCAGCTCCAGTCCCGCAGAACCTCAGCCTCAGCCCGAGGCAGGATGGAGAGACAGTGCCACTGCTGTGAAATCATCCCCACATCCCCTAGAACTGTCTCCTGTCACCTTGCAGGACCGGGGCTGGGTGGAACGCTGGGCTGCCTCTGAGCATGGCTCTTCACTCCTGGCCTTTCCTCTTGGATGACTGGAAAACAGGGTCCCTTCCAAGTCAAACAAGAGCTGATTGGGCCTGGTACACAAGCACGGGCATGAGGGAAGTAGTGTTTCCTGATTCCAGGCTTTGCTGATTAGACGGAGAGCTTTCCCTGGGTGGAGGCCGGCCTCCCTTGCTCCTTAAAGACTTTGCCCTCGACTCTGAGGCACACTCCAGGGGTGAGCCACAGTGAGATGTGCCGCGTGTGAGGCCGTCCTTGTCAATCCCAGACCTTCAACAGGGCCTTCTCAGCCTGAGAACCTACGGCTTGAACTCAGCCTGAGTTGGCACAGGCTTCCAGAACCTCCCTGAGGGGTGTTGTGCAGACTGCCCGGGCCCATCTTTGCTTCTCCCCTCTTGGAAGTGAAAGTAGAAAACTGAGCCTTAGGAGCTGAGAAAGACCAACCCAGGAGAAAAAAATCATGAAGAAACAGGGAGGCAAAAGAGTCTGTGATTAGGGGTGGTGTGCGGGGAGGAGGAAGGGACGATTCATGGCAACGTGGGTCCCTTTCTGGAGAACGTGAGCTTTAGGTTCTCACAGGGCCTGTGGTTGAGAGACTTGTTGGAGTGACCTTAGCAGTGGTCATCAGAGGAAAGACCTGAGGGAGGAGATGGCTCTGCTTTTTCAAAACTATAATACTTCAAACACCCCTTCCTGTAAGGATGGGTTTTCCTCACTAGAACTAGTCCACTAGCTTTTAATAGGCCTTTTTATGATTATTAATTAGGATGTATTCGATATAAAAAATTTAGAAAATGCATCACCCATAACCAGAAGAATGTGCTTGAAGGCTCCTCACTTGTGCCTTCCCAGCAAGCCTCGTCGACTTCTGGAAGGACTCGGTATTTACAACGGACCATCTGCACGAGGCCTCGTTTTACAGTTAAATTTATTTCTAAGGGGGAAGAAACCTTATCCCCTCTAGTGTGGGTCTCCAGGTGACCATGGGAGTGGGAACAAGACTGCACACAGGCCCAAATGAAACAATTAGGCAGCACATGGCTGGGCTGTGGCCATGGAGGTTAATCTGAGAAACTTCTGGAAGCTCTCAGAACTGGATTCCTTCATTCATACAGAGGTTTCCTGCACCCAACACGTGCTACTGGCAGTGCCCTGTGAATATACATGGTCAGCCCAGGCCCCGTGAGGAAGGCAAGGGTCTGGGGTGCTCTCTGACCACTACCCTCCAAGCCAGCAGCGGCTGCATCACCTGATCCCCAGCACCTGTGGCCTTGGGGTCTGCCAACCAAAGTCAGAAATAATATTGAAATCCAAGTGCTGCTCCTTGGAACATTAGCCTGTGGTGGAATCTGAAGTAGTCAAAGATTAAAGGGACCTTGGAGGTCAGAGGCCCTGGATCCGAGTCAGGGCCCTGTCCCTGACAACTGAGAGCCTCTGTTCCCTCTGTTAAAATGCAGGCAACAATGTCGCTGCACTGCTGGGAGAGGAGTGAGGTAGAGAATTGTAAGAGGGCTTTGCAGCCCGCACGTGCTGCCGCGGGTGTGGAAGTGGGGACCCCACCCCGTCAGGCCGCTCCATGTGAGATCAGAGCCCCTTACGTGAGTTCTCATCCCTTCCACGTCCCTGTGTCGCTCTCTACCCCAAGGCTAGCACAGTTCCTCCACAAGAACCAGCTGCCGTGGAAGTCCGAGAAACCCACCATTCCCCTAAGCGGCCGCTCTGTTTTTCTGGGTGCATCTTGGGGTAGCAGGAACACTTTACATAAAGGCAGCAATTTTGTACTTAGAGAATCATTGGTTCCTTTTCAGGCTGTGTTTCTGCTTCAGACACCCCCAGGAAGCTTGCATTTCCAATTTCCTTTCCCTCCCTTGCTTCTCCTTACAAATCATAATGTGCTGATGTCCCAGACCTGGTTCTTTCTGGCTCTTTGTTATAAAATGCCTCTTATGTCTTGATTAAGCAGTGGTCCTAGGCAGCATGTTCCCAAAGAGCCACCTAGGTTATGGTCTCTGCCTGGAAGGATGTTCCATCTACCTCTCTGCCTCTGGCCCTGCCCTCCGGAGCCAGGTCACTCTTGTGCAGACAAGAAGATGTGGGGGAGCTTCCCTGCTGAGGTTGGTAAGGGCGTCCCGGGGCTGCCGGTGGCCCCTCTGCTCCCCAGCTTGCTCAAGAGTCGAAACCCTTCTGAGCCCCCTCTCGTGGGTCCCTGCTTCTCACTCTCCCCACAAACAGACCTGGCAGCGGTGGGTCCAGGGCTCAGAGAAGCAGCAGGTTTCTTCTCGGCAGCGGCAACCGTCCTGACCTCTTCCTGCCCCTGGTGCCAGATGACATCGAAGGCCACGTAGCCTGAGCTGCACTGACCTTTTCCTCAGTCCTTATTGTCACTTCATGGTTCCTGAGGCGCTGCTGTGCCAGGTGCTGAGGAGGCAGAGGCGATGGCAGTGCTGGGAGACCTCACAGACGTGACTGCCGTGCCCGTGCCACGTTCCCCCTCCCGTCCTCTGGGAAGGGAGGACAGAACCGTGGGGGAAGTACAGAAGGACCGGTGGGCTTGATGGAGCATGAGGTGTCCAGGGGCTCCACGAGCACCGGCTCTGCCTCTCCGCTGCCATCTTCTCCTTTCCCCCGGGTCTCTCCTCTCTGGAGAATGAATCCAGTGCCTTGGCAATAGAACCCTCCCCTTAAAAAAGATAGCGGGAGAGAAAAGCCCTGTACCTAAGGTGACACATAACTTGTAGTCTGAACCCAAACATTTCAGTGGATGACCAACCGTCCTGGTTTGCCTGAGACTAGGACAGTTTCTCAGGACATGGGACAGCTGGTCACCTGCTTTAGAAAATGAAAGGATACATGACTATTCATTCAATTTGCAACACTTTGATTTTCCTTATGATTCTTTGGCCAGTGGATTGTTTTAAAGGTGTGTTGCTTAATTTTCAAATATTTAGAAATTTTCTCTATCTATCTAATTTCAAGTGCAATTCCATTGTGGTTAGGGAGCATTCTTTATATGATTTTTAACTTTTTTCAATGTACTGAGACTTGTTTTGTCATCCAGCGTATGGTCTATCTTGGTGAATGTTCCATTTGCAGGAGAAAAGAATGTGTGTTCTGCTGTTGTTGAGTAGGGAGTTCCACAGATGTCGACTAGGTCAAGTTGGTTAGCTTTGTTCAGATCTTCCACATCCTTTGTCTAGTTGCTCTGTCAGTTACTGAGAGAGGGGTAATAAAATTTCCAACTAGAATAGTAAAAAAAAAAAAAAAGAAAAAAAAGAAAAAACCTCACCTGGTTTGAGGGTCCCTCCTCTACCATGCCGTGGTAGCCCAGGTCTATTTGGTAGAATTTTAGCTGGTTTGCAACCTGTTCCTGAAATTAACCATTTGGAAGAAATATGGTAAAATGAACTAACAGTTGTCAAACTGCATTCTAACCCTGCTATGATCCCACCACTGCAGGCTTTAGTGGCTAGAAAGATCTAGCATCTCTGTTTGCTTTGGAAGCTTATTTTTGCCAAGGCTGTTATCACCAAGTAGGCACCAGAGCTCTGTTCCACTCACAGTCCAATTATGGTGAAATTCAGACAATGAACCTGTGTATTCCACTTGTAAGAATGTCCAAATGGAATGCTTTACCCTGGCCAGGAGCAAACTCTCGGCCCCCCCTGTGATATGCGAGACCTCAAGGAAGCTTTCTCTATTCCCAGACCCGGAGAAATGTGTTGAACTGGAAAATGCATCGGGGTGGCCCACCCCAGGTCAGGCCTCTGGTTTTCTTTTCCCTGCGCTGTCCACTTCACTGCACAGCTCCTCCCTGTCGTTGGTCTTGGTCGGGAAGCTGCTCTGTGGGAGGCCAGAGGGTGTCATTTCCAGGCCGGGGGCAGAGCTGGTTTTGCTATGCTGCATCCCCCACCCTACGGACTCTAGGGAAGAGGTGAAGCTGGTAAAACACGTGGGGTGGAGCCTGATGCAGGACACGCCCCAGCCCACTCCTGCCCTTGCCCACGACAAAGGGCCCTCCGTCTTTCCTCCTTCCTCCAAGTCGCAGGCCCCTCTACTGTGACTGCATCTCTGCAGGTATGGAGCCTGGGTGTCTCTCTGCCCCTTCCTGTGCCCATTCTGTGCAGGAACTTGCTGTTAAAGAGGCTAGAGAACAGAGTGGCTCGTGCTCTAACCTTGTCACCCACGGGGAGGTTTCTGGATCTGACTTCCTGTCTCCAGACGGAAACATTTGGATAAAGGACCTAGGAGGGGCCCCTTGGCTCTAACATCCAGTGGACTTAGAGCAGATTTCTAAATCTGCCTATAGAGAGAAATTGAAATTGAGTGGACCTGCTCTCTAAAATTGCTATAATTCTACTTGGCTGTCCCATAGCCACTTTCACTTGACCCATGGGTGGACCTGAGCTGTTTCAGAAATGCTAGGCATGGGGTTTTAATGAATGAGATTTGTTCTGAAGCAAAAAATGATTTTGATTCAGCCTGTGTTTAGCTCCCTATGTCTTTACCTGATCACCATTCAGAACTGTTTCCCAACTTTTCTCTCTCCTCTCCTTTTCAAGATCACAAAGACAAGGGGGTGGAAAATTCCTCCTAGATTTTTACTAACCTCAGAAGTGGACGCTGGAGCCGGATGCCTGGGTTGAGTCCCTGCTTGTGCTGTTTGCTGATTGTGTGACTTTGGGGAAGTCTCTGAACCTCTCTGTGCAGTTTCCTCAGGCGTGAGGTGACATATTGCCTCTGAGAACACCCGTCTCACAGGATGCAGTGCCTGGTGCTCACGAAGTGTGTACAGATGTGATTGATGGAGATGATGATGTCATCCTGAGGGTGGTGGGAAGAACGTGAGGCTTGGACTTGGGAGACTCAGACCGGCTCTGCCTCTTGCTGGCGGTGTGATACAGATTCTGAACCTCAGAATGTCTCAGTTCTCGTAGCTGTAAAACGAGTGAAAATGGAACCTCCCTCCTGGGTGGTTGTGAGGACCCGGGGGAACAGGACTGGCAGACTGTTCCCCCCGCCAACACACATCAAGCTAAATCTGTTCTCTTTCCCCTTCCCAGGCACACATTCTGGCAGTTCCGTCATGAGAACCCCAAGACCCGGGTCGGGGGCCCTCCCCCTGAGGGGCTCCCCGGCTTCAACAGCGGGGTGATGCTGCTCAACCTGGAGGCCATGCGCCAGTCCCCACTGTACGGCCGCCTGCTGGAGCCGGCACAGGTGCAGCAGCTGGCCGACAAGTACCACTTCCGGGGTCACCTCGGGGACCAGGACTTCTTCACCATGATCGGCATGGAGCACCCCGAGCTCTTCCACGTGCTGGACTGTACCTGGAACCGGCAGCTTTGCACCTGGTGGAGGGACCATGGCTACAGAGATGTCTTCGATGCCTACTTCCGGTGTGAGGGCCACGTCAGGATCTACCACGGGAACTGCAACACCCCTATCCCAGAGGCCTAGGCGCCTCCTCGCCCGCCATGCCCTCGGGCTCGGGATCTGGGGAAGGAGAGGGGCGCCTCTCGGACAGGCCCGGGGCAGTGTCTAAACTCCTAGAGAGACACTGCAGGGACGTCCTTGTGATCAGGTGCTGCAGCTCTCCCAGCACACGTTGCTGTCCTGAAGCCATCCAGTGACGACTGGACCCTTTGCCCCCACCGGTGCTCTGGACCGTCTGCCTCCAGGGGCCAGGTGTCATGAAGGACAAACACAGAGACCTCCTCCGGTGGGCTAGGAAGCGAGCATTTGAAAAGAAGGAAGAAAAACAAAACGGTGCCCCTTGCCTTCAGCCCCCAAAGAATGGAAATCCTTTTAAGAACTGGGCTTTCTTCGACCAAATATAAACTTATTTTAAATCGACAGGTGAGACAGAGCAAACAGTACTGCTGTAGCTCCCAGTGAGCTCTAAATGCGTGAGCCAGGGTTTTAACAACCAGCCCAGAGTTTAAGCATCCAAAGGAATGCTGGCCTTCCACACGCGCGTCGTAGGAGGCTGTGTGGTTAGTCTCACGATGCTCGTGGTGCCTGGTGGAGATGTGGAGATCCCACCTCCTTGGGGAGGGCCTTCAGCAGCACCTGTGGCCCACATAAGAAAACTGGTCTCATTATTTTAACCTTCACAGCATTTACATCCCAACTGCATCACAGAACCTCATAATCCCGTATTCATCTGATCCAGCTCCAGGTGACCAGACTCTGCTCTGAAATCAGATCTGCCATCAAAGAAGAGATTGGCCACCCACAAGGACAGGTGATGGAATTGTCTGGATTGGGAAGACTCATTCCAAAGAGGAGCCCAGCAGTGCCCTAGTGTAACCATGCAGCTTGGAAGGGGTGTCGCTCTTAGACTTATAAGCATTCTAGTCTCTTTATGTGGAAGAATCATCCTTGTGACTTTATTGCACCAGGTCAGACCCTATACCTTACAAGAAATTAGGCTGTCATTACTTGATTTCTGCTTTAATGAGTTCTCCTGTAAGTGAGCTACAAACACGAAGCCTCTATTGGTCCATTTTGTATAATCCACCTGAGGTCCTTGGGGAAGAAGTGTTGTTGGATTTTCATCTTATTTTATTTCAATTTCATTTATTTTATTTTTTTCCACCATGAGTGAGAATAGCTAATAAATAATCTTTGAGAACACAATGATTTATGCTGTTTGCTCTCTGATCACAGTTTCCCGCTACCTGAGGATCTGAATCAAGAGTGTGATCGATGTCATTCAGTCTCCCTCCCCACGTGATTAAGCTAATAAGCGTGCTCACAGTGGGTCTCTGGGGCCTAAGGGGGACCACGTCTGAGAAGGTTATACTGGGCTCAAAATGGAGAATCATTTCATTTCAGGTATTGACAGGCTGGTCTAATTCTAGGAGCAAAACCCACCACCGCATCCCTTCTCATCTGCTTACCCCTAACTGTCCACCTACATCATCCCCTGATGAAACGGAGCACATGTCTCACCTAACTCTCAGCTCTGACAGAATGGGTCTGTCCTCTTAGGAACTTGATTTCCTATTTATTGCTACCAATTATTATTATTATTTTTTTTTTACTGGTTTTTGAGAGACGGCAATCTTATTTATTTATTTTACTTATTTATTTATTTATTGGCTTTGTTGGGTCTTTGTTGCTGCGTGCAGGCTTTCTCTGGTTGCAGCGAGTGAGGGGCTACTGTTCGTTCCAGTGCATGGGCTTCTCATTGCGGTGGCTTCTCCTGTTGCGGAGCATGGGCTCTGGGTGCACAGGCTTTAGTAGTTGTGGCTCGCGGGATCTAGAGCACAGGCTCAGTAGTTGTGGCGCACGGGCTTAGTTGCTCCGTGGCATGTGGGACCTTCCCGGACCAGGGATTGAACCCGTGCCCCCTGCACTGGCAGGTGGATTCTTAACCACTGCGCCACCAGGGAAGTCCAATTGCTACCAATTATTGAATGTCTGCTGTGTGCCAAGCATTGTATTATGTGTGATAGTGACACTATCACTGATACTTGTGAAAACCTCATTAAGGTAATTCAGATTCTAAAATTTATTGTAATAAAATAAGAGATGTGGACAGAGTCACTGTTTATCACAGCCTTTTTTATAATAGAAAAAAATTGGGAGCAACTGAAAATGCTGAATAGGGGAGTGGATAAATAATGTGTGTTACAGCCATATAATGGAATACTTTAGGCATTAAAAATCATATTTTTGAAAAACGCCTTGGAAAATGCTTATAATATGCTATTAAGTAACGAATGCAAAATACAAAATTATATGCATAGTATGATCCTAATTTTATTTTTTAAATTACAAATATGTGTATGTAAATATATAAAGAGACAGAGAGCCTGCCTGTTCTGCTGTATTTCATTAGTTCAACTCCTAAAAAAAATCATGTGTTTCAAACACCACATTAAAAAAACCAATTATTTTAATGGGGAAAAAAATTGAGTGAAACACCGGAGCATTTTACACTCACAATAGCAAAGGTATTTTTCCTGCAATAATTTCAATAGTTACAGTGTTTCTATAGCTATGAATGTATTTTGTCATTACAAGGAAAAAGCAATAAACTGATCAGAATGGGCAAAAGCCAAAGAGAATCTTGTTTACCTTTGAGATCACCTACTCAGGAGTTTCCCCCTTCTCTGTCACAAGTAATCTTGACCTTACAACTCCATGGTGAACAGCAAAATAACTCAACAGGAAACCCAGCCAGACTAACAAAGCCATCATGTGCTCCTGTGCTTTTCCACAAGCAACTTTTTGACAAATACTGGAAGGCTGGTTCCTGGTTGGGATCCTGTTATAATCAATGCAACGCAAACATAATTAATTGTGCTGTGTGAGTGGAACATATGCCTGTAGTATGAATTGAACAGAAGTCCAAAAAGAGAACCTTTCTGGGTAGTAGGATTAAGTGCTTTTTAATTTTCATCTGTATTTACTTCTATATTTTCCATAGTGAAAACTACTTTTAAAGATAAACAATAAAGGCTATAAAATTCTAGCCACACGCTTTCCCTCCGATTACAGGTAAGCATCATCCTAGCCACTTTACAGCTCACAGTTGGCCATGGTTACCATCATCCATAAGAAAACATAATCTTGGTTAAATAGGCTCTGGGTTTTCAACTTTCCCTATGGATGCCCTAGTTCTCCAAATAAAAAGGAACTAATAATAGCATCTCTAGGTTGCTTTCATTTCTGATACCGTCATCTTTTGTGTGTACACAAATGACGATGGCCTTTGGAAGGCTTGCGGCCTCGCTGAAGAGATTTATTCTTGTATATGTGTCAAAACCAAACTACAGCATCCCCCTTTCCATAACATCTCATCAAGCTAAGGAGTGACGTGCTGGTTCAGTGGGCCCAACTTAGGATACCCCGGGGGCTCATGGGCTAAGGGGGCAAGTGCAGCCGTGACTTGGCAAGTTTTAACCAAAGGCCAAACCTCTACTTATCCTAAGACCTGATCTCAGCATGGAGCCCCGAGGTTGGGCTGAACATGGAGTTTGGCAGGGCGAGCAGAGATTTCTAGGCAAGCAAGGTGGTATCACAGAGAGAACCTCCCACCTGAGACAGGCCTTGCTTTGGGTCCATGTTCTGCCCTCACTACCTGGGCAATCTTGGACAAGCAAGATCACCTCTTTCCTCATTTCTAGACACAAGTAATGAGAACTCCTTCAAAGCAGTGTTGCTGGAAGCAAAGAGTTGTGTAAGGGCTTGGTAGGCTGAGAAATAATACACAGATGCAAGGGAATTCTTAGAGTTACTACTGAAAACACTGTTTTAAAATAATAAATGAGCCATTTGGGGCTCATTAAATGTCATCCCTAAACTCCTTGGATGACCAGACACTCGCCTGTAGGCTGTCTGATTTTTTGTTAGCCACGCCACTCTGCAGAGGCCTGGGTGTGCCCAGGAGGCTGGGGGTCCTTGGGTAAACCCTCTCCCTTCTCTGGGATCAGTTTCTTCATCTGTGAAAATCAGGGGATAAGTGGACTGGCCTAGATCTCCAAGCAGCCCCCGCCCTGGCTCTGTTGGAAGTAACATGTTTTTCTGCATCCATTGGGGTGCACGTGGCAGGGAGTTGAAATCAAATGCAGAACCTTCAGACCTTCACTCACCAGTCACCAACTTGGAATTTATGCCCATTCAAATGGAAACTCACTCAAAATGTACTGTTAGCACACTCCCTTCCCGTCAAACAGGATAGGCAAAGTGAGGAATACAGACAAACTGGGGCGGGGGGGGGCGCTGGGAGTGGTATTTAAAATCGAGAGAGAACCAAAAATCTTGTCTGAGCTTTCAGCTTATGTAACCCACCCGAGTGCCTCCCAGGCAGAGCTGCTCGATAGATGGACCCACACCACCATGGGTCTCACCCTGGGGAGGCCTGAGCCTCGAGTCCCCCAGCCAGTAGAGATGCCCTGCAGGACACAATGAGCGGACTGGCCAGTCACTCCCTAAGGTGCCTGTAAAGATCAAAAACACTTCCGGAGTGAAGGCTTCTTTAACTGGGGCTGGTTCAGCTCCCAGAGTGTCTCCAGGTGTACCCGCATTCTGAGGGAGACCTGTCTGCTCCATGCATCTTCGTGAGCACCCCACATCCCCAGAGCCTTAGAAGCCAGCTGCTATCTCCAGCCCTCCTTCCCTGATGGGAGGACTGGGGCAAATCCTCTGAACCCCGCTCCCTGTACACAGGCCTGAGCAGGACCATGCAACACAGAGCAGAGCCTGGGGTGTTTCTGGCCCTGATGTGGAGTCCCTCTGGGTGCCAAAACTGAGTCAAGAAGAAAGATAACATGAACAGACTGATCACTAGAAGGGAAATCGAATCTGTAATTTAAAAAAAACCAAAACACCGAACTCCCTGCAAACAGAAGTCCAGGACCAGATGGCTTCACTGGGGAATTATACCAGACATACAAAGAACTTATACTGATCCTTCTCAAACTCTTCCAAAAGTCCAAGGAGGAGGGAACACTCCCAAAGTTATTCTATGAAGCTCCTATCGCCCTGATACAAAACCAGACAGAGACACTACCAAAATACAAAATTAAAGGCCAATATCTTTGATGAATATAGAAGCAAAAATCCTCAACAAAATATGAGCAAACTGAAGCCAACAATACATAGAAAGGATCATACACCATGATCTAGTTGGATTCATTCCAGGGTTGCAAGGATGGTTCAATATGTTCAAATCAATCAATATGATAGACCACATCAACAAAAGGAAAGACAAGAACCACATCCAAGCTGCCCCAGGTAGAACCCGGTGTTCCCCCATTATGTCATCCTGCCGTCTCTCAGGAAGGCCTCTTCTGTCACATCCCAGGCAGCCAGGAAGCTGTAACGCTCTAACCCTCATCCAACCTGGGCCTGGCACTTCCCAAAGCACAGAATGCTTTTACCCGAAGCACGAAGCTGGGCTAAGAGCTCCTGCTAGATGTGTGTAGTTTCTGTGCTTGAAGGCGTGCTGTCAGAGATGTAAGTAACCCTCTTTTGTTAGCAACAATCTGAGCCATAAAGTGGTAGGGATGTCGATAATCTTCCAAGGCTAAGTGAACACATGCTTTGAAAAATGTAAGTCCTTGTTCACAGGCAGCTTCAGTGTAAACTTGGGTCCATCTCATCCTGTCCCACCTTTCAGGGAAACCAACCTTCTCTCTGATCCAGGAAGCCATGACAACCCTCCTCCCCTGCAGCATCTCCCTGGGAGCCCTGTGGCCTCTCCTCTCCCGCCTGCCTTCCCTGGCCCAGCCTCCTTCCCCAGGGGTCCCCAGGATCCCCTACCACCACCCCACATGCTTTGAAACTTCCCAGCTGGGGCTCCCACCATCTCACCCTGTGTCCAAACCACTGTGTGCTATGATCTCACACCACTCCCCACCTCTCCTTACAGGGCTTATGCTGCACCCCTCCAGGAAGCAGGCTCTGAGGTGACTTATGTGCAGGAGGCTTCCTGGGGAGGGTTCTGTGGGAGAGGAGGGGAGCAGGACTGGGCAAGGAGAAGCTGAGCTGTGAGGCAGTCATGATGAAGGCCTCAACCAGTCTCATACAGAACTCTGGAGCTGGGGCAGCCTTGCAGAGGAGCCCTGGATGCAGCCTGGCAGCAGGGCCTTCAACCCTCTCCTGTCCAGTCATGACACAGGCTGCTCCAGGGGGAGTCTGGGTAGCACACCAGTGTCCACTCTGGAAGCCCTGGCCCTGCAGCCCAGCTGCCCACAGCCCTCCTCCCGCATCTTCCTCCTCGGCTTTCCTCTGAACTACTCTTTGCTCTTTCTCTCAAAGTCCTTCAGCTGTGGACATTTCCTGATTCAGCTCTGCCCTCTTCCGGGTTTCCTGGCCCCTTCTTTGAGCAGGAGTCCAGGCCCAGGCTCTCTGGTGACACTGTCCTGCTCTTACAGCCAGCATACCCCAATGTGCCAGGCCAGTCCTATTGGCAACACAAGGGAAGGTCATCTGATGTTTGTAGGGAGCAAGGCCTTATCTGCTGTCCCTTCCCTCCAGACTTGGTTCCTACCTGCCTCTGCATTTTCCAAGATCTGTGTGTGGCCCAGGGCACACAGACAGGCTGTAGGGATTCCACTTGGCAGGAAGAGCAAGACCTTGGCCAACTTGACAGGTGGGGTGCTCTCCAAAGGTCAGGAACCCCACCAAACACAAGGGAGCATCTGCCGTTGCCAGGGCTGATGTTAAAGTTGTGAGCCTCTACTGGGGTTACCTCCTGCATACTGTAGGGAAAAGGACAG
Source organism: Physeter macrocephalus (assembly GCF_002837175.3). Lineage (NCBI taxonomy): Eukaryota > Metazoa > Chordata > Mammalia > Artiodactyla > Physeteridae > Physeter > Physeter macrocephalus. The sequence goes on along the minus strand of NC_041214.2, from coordinate 86,584,547 downwards.
AGGACTAATTCTGTGCCGAGAGCATGGGCTTTGGAGGAGGGGGACCCAAGCTGATACCCCAGCTGTGACACTGTTCATCTGGGTGTGTCATAGATATTTACCAAGCCCCCGCTGTGGGTTAGATTCTGGGGTCACAGTGGTGAAGTGTGAGCCAGTCCCTACTCCAGCAGAAGTTCTCACAGAGTGAGGTAGTCTCACTACCACGGGTGCTCTGAGAGGGGGCTATGGGTGCATATAGAGGGGTACCCTAGGACCTGGACTAGGGGTAAGGGATGCATCCTGGAGTATGCGACAAGAACCGCAACCCCTGGTGAGAGAGAGCATGGCTGTGTGGCCTTGAGGAACATACTTGACCTCTCTGAGTCTCCCAGTTATACCCACCTGCTGGCCATAGTGAGGACTAAGTGAAATAACATAAGTATCATAGTCTCTGGTCCCAACTCATGGACCAGAGTTCCAACACATGGTGGCTATTACTATGATAGATACAGGGACCTACCATTTTCTGGGAATGAGGTAATTCCCTGAGCTCTGTGGATAAGTGTGAGCTAAGGACTTTGTTCTATCCAGGGTCTGGGTGGGACTTGGGCTGCTAGGGTTCTCAGTCTTGCCCTGCTACAGCCACCGACTTGCCGTGTGACCCCGAGCACCTTACATCCCATCTCTAACCTTATCTGCATCTTTTGTAACAGAAACGAGTTGGACCAGAGTCTGTACTTCAAGGCCTAGCTGGAAATAAACATTTAATATCCACACTGGGGAGGAGGGATCAAGATGGTAGAGTAGGATGAAGTGGAGCTCACTCCCCCCACACACACATGCAAAAAAGTGTACATGTGGAACAATTCTCAGAGAAAACAAACTGGAAACTGGCAGAAGAACTCTTATACAAACAAAGCTACAAGAAAGATCTCCACATAACCAGGTAGGACCAAAACAAAAAAGACAGGGTGGAGCCAGCACCCCTGGGAGGGATCTATAAAAGATAGAAGGTCCACAGGGGCAGGCCCTTGCCCTGGGGAGCCCCTTTATCTGCTGGGAGGTCCACTGGGACAGATCGAGGGGCTGGAGGGGCCTGGACTCTGTCCTCGAGGAGTGTGGTCCAGTCTGAACCTCAGAGCCCACTGTCAGCACATGCACGGCAGGGCAGGTCCTCTGGGCAGACTTTGTTGGCATGCACAGTGGAGGCGGGTCAGGCCACATCCGACTTTGTCAGAGCGAACACCAGGTGGTGCCACAGAAACTCACGTCTCGGGTGGACAGCCCTTGGGGAGGAGTACACAGTGGTTCAGAGCGCTCCAGCTCTGCCCACCCCACACCTCAGCTTGGAGCCAGATCTGGGGCTCACAAGTCCTGGGAGAAGCCTGCCAAAGAGGCAGCCCAGGTCCCAGGCAGTAGCACAACCACTTCAATTCCTGTAGCCACAGTGCCCTGGCCCCCAGCACTGACCCACGCACACCACAGCCTAGCACTAGGTTTGGGACAAACACAACAGAGAAATGGACATGACCCTGGGCTGCTTCTGGGCAGAACCACATGGGCCACCTGTGCAAGTGTCTAGGTTCTCTGTGACCACACAAGCCTCACTTGCTTCAGTGATCACCTCCTTTGGGACAGAGCATGCACTCAAGGGCAATGGAGGCTTATGATACCTGACCCTCAAGGCTTCTACTCCAACAACTGGGGAGCAGACCCCACTCCTGACAGCGCTATGACAGCCCCAAAGCACAGAGTAGGCCCTGCCCAACATCCAGTACAGGCTCTGGTCACCACGACACTAATCACACCCCCTATTAAGGGGATAATGGCCAACACACTGAGGAAAGATCTAGCTGGCATCCATACTGAAAACAGCCCTTGCACCAAAAATATTGGACTCACACCATCTACACAGGGATGCTCTCACATAAAGAGCCCTTCAAGACCACAGTAGATAACAGTTTCTCCTAAATTCATAGAGAGAAAGCTAAGTAAAATGAAAAAGTACAGGAACTACTCCCAATTAAAAGAGCAAGAGAATTCCTTTGAAAGAACAATGAAACAGACCTCACCAGTCTACTAGACCCCAAGTTCAAAAAGGAGGCAGTAAAAATACTGATGGGATTAAGAAAGATTACTGACACAAATGCAGATCACTGCAACAAGGAACTAGAAACTATAAAGAAGAACCAATCAAAATTAGTTAACTCAATTGCCAAGAAAAAAACCAATCTAGAAGCAATGAATAGCAGACTAAATAATGCAGAAGAACAAATAAGTGATCTGGAAGATAGAATATTGGAAATCACCCAATCAGAAGAGCAGACAGAAAGACAAATGGAAAAAAAAAAATGAATGCAACATACGAGATCTATGGGATAAGATAAACAGTGCCAACCTACATATAATAGGGATTCCAGAAGGGGAAAAAAGAGAAAGGGGAATCAAAAATGTATTTGAAGAAATTATGGCTGAAAATTTCCCAAAGCTAAAGAAGGAAACAGATATCAAGGAAGCACAGAGGGTCCCAAACAAGATGAAACCAAACAGACCCACACCAGGACACTTAAAATGGCAAAAATTAAAGAGGGGATTCTAAAGGCAGCAAGAGAAAACCAAAGAGTCAGTTACAAGGGAAGCTCCAAAAAACTATCAGCTGACTTCTCTACAGAAACTTTGCAGGCCAGAAGGGAGTGGCACCATATATCCAAAATCTTGAAAGGGAAAAAGGCAACCTGGGATACTCTACCCAGCAAGATTATCATTTAGAATAGTCAGAGAGATAAAGAATTTCTCAGACAAGCAAAAACTAAAAGAATACAGCAATACTAAACCTACCCTAGAAGAAATATTGAAAGGTCTCTTCTAAATAGAAAAGAAACAAGAATCTATAGGAAAGGGAAAATCACAATAGGAAAGGCAAATAAATAAAAGGATTGAAGATCACTTAAATAAGCCAGTACATATGTTAAAAAAACAATCAAAAAACTGTAAAAGCTATGATAACTACTACAATAGTAGCAAAAGGATAAACGTGAAGATGTAAAATAGGACATCAAAAGCACAGAATGTGGGTGGGGCGGGGAAGTAAAAAAATGTAGACCTCTTATAATGTGTTTGAGCCTATATGACTACCGGTCTAAAGCAGGTAGATTTAGTTATGGGTTAACATACTTGAAAACCTAATTAGCGGGACCTAATTAAACTTAAAAGTTTTTGCACAGCAAAGGAAACCATAAACATGACAAAAAGACCACCTATGGGAGAAAATATTTGCAAATGATGCAGCCAACAAGGGATTAATCTCCAAACTATACAAACAGCTCATGCAGCTCAATATCAAAAAGACAAACAACCCACTCAAAAAATGAGAAGATCTAGATAGACATTTCTCCAAAGAAGACAAACAGATGGCCAAAAGGCACTTGAAAAAAATGCTCAATATCACTAATTATTAGAGAAATAAATGCAAATCAAAACTACAATGAGGTATCACCTCACACCAGTCAGAATGGCCATCATCAAAAAGTCTACAAATAATAAATACTGGAGAGGGTGTAGAGAAAAAGGAACCCTCCTACACTGTTGGTGGGAATGTAAATTGATACAGTCATTATGGAGAACAGTATGGAGGTTCCTTAGAAAACTAAAAATAGAGTTACCATATGATCCAGCAATCCCACTACTGGGCATATATCTGGAGAACACCATAATTCGAAAAGATACATGCACCCTAATGTTCATAGCAGCACTATTTACAATAGCCAAGACATGGAAGCAACTCAGATGTCCATCAGCAGATGAATGGATAAAGATGTAAAGATGTGGTATATATATATATACAATGGAATATTACTCAGCCATAAAAAGAATGAAATACTGCCATTTGCAGCAACATGGATGAACCTAGAGATTATCATACTAAGTGAAGTAAGCCAGACAAAGACAAACATACGATATCACTTATACATGGAATCTAAAAAATAATGATAGAAATGAACTTATATACAAAACAGAAATAGACACACAGACACAGAAAACAAACTTATGGTTACCAAAGGGGAAAGGAGGGGGGAGGAATAAATTAGGAGTTTGGGATTAACATATACACTATAATATATAAAGTAGATCACCAACAAGGCCCTCCTGTATAGCACAGGGAACTATACTCAATATTTTGTAATAACCTAGAAGGGAAAAGAATCTGAAAAAAATAGATATATATGTGTGTGTTTAATGGAATCACTTTGCTGTACACCTGAAACTAACACAACATTGTAAATCAACTATAATTTTTTAAAAATGGGAAAAATGATGTAAAATAGGACATCAAAATCACAGAATGTGGGGGAGGGGAATAAAATAATGTAGACCTCTTAGAATGTGTTTGAACCTATATGACTACCAGTCTAAAGCAAGTAGATACAGTTATCGGTTAATGTACTTGAAAATCAGGGTAACCACAAATCAAAAACTTACAACAGATTCACAGAAACTGGAAAAAAAAAAAAAAAAAAAGGCTCAAGCATAATACAAAAAAGTACCCCATCAAACCAAAGAAGGAAAAACAAAAAGAAGGAGAAAGGAACAAAGAAGAACTACAAAGTCAACTGGAAAAAAAAGGTTTAAAATGACAATAAATACATACTTATCAGTAATTACTTTAAATGTCAATGGCCTACATGCCCCAATCAAAAGACATTGAGTGGCAGATTGGATAAAAAAAAAAAAATGGACCTTCAATATGCAGCCTATAAGAGACCCACTTTATGGTGAAAGACACATAGATTGAAAGTGAGGGGATGGAAAAAGGTATTTCATGCAAATGGAAATGAAAAGAAAGTGAGGGGAGGCAATACTCATATCAGACACAATAGACTCTAAAACAAAGTCCATAAAGAAAGACAAAGAAGGACACTATATAATGATACAGGGATCAGTACAAGAGGATATTACACTGGTTAACATATATGCACCCAATAGAGGAACACTTAAATACACAGAACAAATACAAGCAGATATAAAGGGAGAAATTAACAGCAATACAATTATAATAGGAGATTTTAATATCCCTTTGACATCAATGGACATATCTTCCAGACAGAAAAATCAATGACAAAAGAGATCATAAATGACATAATAGAACAGTTGGACTTAATTGTATCTACAGTACACTATATCCAAAAAAACCCAGAATACACATTTTGTTCAAGTGCACATGAAACATTCTCTAGGACTGACCACATACTCAGACACAAAACAATCCTCAACAGATTTAAGAGGACTGAAATCATTTCAAACATCTTTTCTGACCACAAAGGTATGAGACTAGACTTCAACCACAGAGAGAAAAACAGGAATAAAATGATCACATGGAGACTAAACAGCATGCTACTAAAAAAACAAGTGGGTCAACAATAAAATCAAAGGGGAAATCAGAAAATAACTTGAGACAAATAACAATGAACCTCACAGCATCTATGGGATGCAGCAAAAGCGGTTCTAAGAGGGAAGTTCATAGTGATACAGGCCTTCCTCAAAACACAAGTAAGGGCTTCTCTGGTGGCGAAGTGGTTGAGAGTCCGCCTGCCGATGCAGGGGACACAGGTTCGTGCCCCGGTCCGGGAAGATCCCACATGCCGCAGAGCGGCTGGGCCCGTGAGCCATGGCCGCTGAGCCTGCGTGTCCGGAGCCTGTGCTCCACAACGGGAGAGGCCACAACAGTGAG
>NC_041214.2:86556885-86578449 GCF_002837175.3 Physeter macrocephalus | reverse complement strand
TGTCCATCAGCAGATGAATGGATAAAGATGTAAAGATGTGGTATATATATATATACAATGGAATATTACTCAGCCATAAAAAGAATGAAATACTGCCATTTGCAGCAACATGGATGAACCTAGAGATTATCATACTAAGTGAAGTAAGCCAGACAAAGACAAACATACGATATCACTTATACATGGAATCTAAAAAATAATGATAGAAATGAACTTATATACAAAACAGAAATAGACACACAGACACAGAAAACAAACTTATGGTTACCAAAGGGGAAAGGAGGGGGGAGGAATAAATTAGGAGTTTGGGATTAACATATACACTATAATATATAAAGTAGATCACCAACAAGGCCCTCCTGTATAGCACAGGGAACTATACTCAATATTTTGTAATAACCTAGAAGGGAAAAGAATCTGAAAAAAATAGATATATATGTGTGTGTTTAATGGAATCACTTTGCTGTACACCTGAAACTAACACAACATTGTAAATCAACTATAATTTTTTAAAAATGGGAAAAATGATGTAAAATAGGACATCAAAATCACAGAATGTGGGGGAGGGGAATAAAATAATGTAGACCTCTTAGAATGTGTTTGAACCTATATGACTACCAGTCTAAAGCAAGTAGATACAGTTATCGGTTAATGTACTTGAAAATCAGGGTAACCACAAATCAAAAACTTACAACAGATTCACAGAAACTGGAAAAAAAAAAAAAAAAAAAGGACTCAAGCATAATACAAAAAAGTACCCCATCAAACCAAAGAAGGAAAAACAAAAAGAAGGAGAAAGGAACAAAGAAGAACTACAAAGTCAACTGGAAAAAAAAGGTTTAAAATGACAATAAATACATACTTATCAGTAATTACTTTAAATGTCAATGGCCTACATGCCCCAATCAAAAGACATTGAGTGGCAGATTGGATAAAAAAAAAAAAATGGACCTTCAATATGCAGCCTATAAGAGACCCACTTTATGGTGAAAGACACATAGATTGAAAGTGAGGGGATGGAAAAAGGTATTTCATGCAAATGGAAATGAAAAGAAAGTGAGGGGAGGCAATACTCATATCAGACACAATAGACTCTAAAACAAAGTCCATAAAGAAAGACAAAGAAGGACACTATATAATGATACAGGGATCAGTACAAGAGGATATTACACTGGTTAACATATATGCACCCAATAGAGGAACACTTAAATACACAGAACAAATACAAGCAGATATAAAGGGAGAAATTAACAGCAATACAATTATAATAGGAGATTTTAATATCCCTTTGACATCAATGGACATATCTTCCAGACAGAAAAATCAATGACAAAAGAGATCATAAATGACATAATAGAACAGTTGGACTTAATTGTATCTACAGTACACTATATCCAAAAAAACCCAGAATACACATTTTGTTCAAGTGCACATGAAACATTCTCTAGGACTGACCACATACTCAGACACAAAACAATCCTCAACAGATTTAAGAGGACTGAAATCATTTCAAACATCTTTTCTGACCACAAAGGTATGAGACTAGACTTCAACCACAGAGAGAAAAACAGGAATAAAATGATCACATGGAGACTAAACAGCATGCTACTAAAAAAACAAGTGGGTCAACAATAAAATCAAAGGGGAAATCAGAAAATAACTTGAGACAAATAACAATGAACCTCACAGCATCTATGGGATGCAGCAAAAGCGGTTCTAAGAGGGAAGTTCATAGTGATACAGGCCTTCCTCAAAACACAAGTAAGGGCTTCTCTGGTGGCGAAGTGGTTGAGAGTCCGCCTGCCGATGCAGGGGACACAGGTTCGTGCCCCGGTCCGGGAAGATCCCACATGCCGCAGAGCGGCTGGGCCCGTGAGCCATGGCCGCTGAGCCTGCGTGTCCGGAGCCTGTGCTCCACAACGGGAGAGGCCACAACAGTGAGAGGCCCGTGTACCGAAAAAAAAAAAAAAAAAAAAAAGAAAAATATCAAACAACCTAACCTAGCACCTAAAATAATTATAAAAGGAAGAACAAATAAAACTCAAAGTCAGCAGAAAGAAAGAAATAAGATCAGAGAGGAAATACATAAAAGAGAGATCAAAAAAAATAGGAAAGATCAATAAAACCAAGAGCTGTAATTTTTGAAAATTTAAACAAAATTGATAAAACTCTAGCTAGGCTCACCAAGAAGAAAAGAAAGAGAACACAAATAAACAAAATAAGAAATGAAAGAAGAGAAATAACAATCAGTACCTCAGAAATACAAACACCCATAAGAAAATACTACAGTTATGTGCCAACAAATTGGACAACCTAGAAGAAACGGAGAAGTTTCTAGAAATATACAGTCTTCCAAAACTGAGTCAGGAAGAAACAGGTAATTTGAACAGACCAATCACTAGAAGTGAATAGAATCTGTTTAAAAAAAAAAAAATCCCTGCAAACAGAAGTCCAGGACCAGATGGCTTCACTAGGGAATTCTATCAAACATACAAAAAACTTATACTGATCCTTCTCAAACACTTCCAAAAGATTGAAGAGGAGGAAACACTCCCAAAGTCATTCTATGAAGCCACCATCACCCTGATACAAAACCAGAAACACTACAAAAAAAACAAAATTACAGGCCAATATCTTTGATGAATATAGATGCAAAAATCCTCAACAAGGTTCCCGAGAGAAGATGGCGGAAGAGTAAGACGCGGAGATCACCTTCCTCCCCACAGATACATCAGAAATGTATCTACACGTGAAACTGCTCCTATAGAACACCCACTGAACGCTGGCAGAAGACCTCAGACCTCCCAAAAGGCAAGAAACACCCCACGTACCTGGGTAGGGCAAAAGAAAAAAAGAAAAAACAGAAACAGAAGAATAGGGAGGGGACCTGCACCAGTGGGAGAGAGCTGTGAAGGAGGAAAGGTTTCTACACACTAGAAGCCCCTTCGGGGGAGGAGACTGCAGGTGGAGGACGGGGGGAGCTTCGGAGCCACGGAGGAGAGCGCAGTAACGGTAACACCCCACTTTCACCAATGGACAGATCATCCAAAATGAAAATAAATAAGGAAACACAAGCTTTAAGTGATACATTAAAAAAGATGGACTTAATGGATATTTATAGGACATTCCATCCAAAAACAACAGAATACACATTTTTCTCAAGTGCTCATGGAACATTCTCCAGGATAGATCATATATTGGGTCACAAATCTAGCCTTGGCAAATTTAAGAAAATTGAAATCATATCAAGTATCTTCTCCGACCACAACGCTATGAGACTAGATATCAATTACAGGAAAAGATCTGTAAAAAATACAAACACATGGAGGCTAAACAATACACTACTTAATAACGAAGTGATCACTGAAGAAATCAAAGAGGAAATCAAAAAATACTTAGAAACAAATGACAATGGAGACACGACGACCCAAAACCTATGGGATGCAGCAAAAGCAGTTCTAAGAGGGAAGTTTATAGCAATACAATCCCACCTTAAGAAACAGGAAACATCTCGTATAAACAACCTAACTTTGCACCTAAAGCAACTAGAGAAAGAAGAACAAAAAAACCCCAAATTTAGCAGAAGGAAAGAAATCATAAAGATCAGATCAGAAATAAATGAAAAAGAAATGAAGGAAACAATAGCAAAGATCAATAAAACTAAAAGCTGGTTCTTTGAGAAGATAAATAAAATTGATAAACCATTAGCCAGACTCATCAAGAATAAAAGGGAGAAGACTCAAATCAATAGAATTAGAAATGAAAAAGGAGACGTAACAACTGACACTGCAGAAATACAAAAGATTATGAGAGATTACTACAAACAACTGTATGCCAATAAAATGGACAACCTGGAAGAAATGGACAAATTCTTAGAAATGCACAAGCTGCCGAGACTGAACCAGGAAGAAATAGAAAATATGAACAGACCAATCACAAGCACTGAAATTGAAACTGTGATTAAAAATCTTCCAACAAACAAAAGCCCAGGACCAGACGGCTTCACAGGCGAATTCTATCAAACATTTAGAGAAGAGCTAACACCTATCCTTCTCAAACTCTTCCAAAAGATAGCAGAGGGAGGAACACTCCCAAACTCATTCTATGAGGCCACCATCACCCTGATACCAAAACCAGACAAAGACGTCACAAAGAAAGAAAACTACAGGCCAATATCACTGATGAACATAGATGCAAAAATCCTCAACAAAATACTAGCAAACAGAATCCAACAGCACATTAAAAGGATCATACACCATGATCAAGTGAGGTGTATTCTGGGAATGCAAGGATTCTTCAATATACACAAATCAAACAACGTGATACACCATAGCAACAAACTGAAGGAGAAAAACCATATGATCATCTCAATAGATGCAGAGAAAGCTTTTGACAAAATTCAACACCCATTTATGATAAAAACCCTGCAGAAAGTAGGCATAGAGGGAACTTTCCTCAACATAATAAAGGCCATATATGACAAACCCACAGCCAACAAAGTTCTCAATGGTGAAGAACTGAAACCATTTCCACTAAGATCAGGAACAAGACAAGGTTGCCCACTCTCACCACTCTTATTCAACATAGTTTTGGAAGTTCTAGCCACAGCAATCAGAGAAAAAAAAAAAAAACAAATAAAAGGAATCCAAATAGGAAAAGAAGAAGTAAAGCTGTCACTATTTGCAGATGACATGATATTATACATAGAGAATCCTAAGGATGCTACCAGAAAACCACTAGAGCTAATCAATGAATTTGGTAAAGTAGCAGGATACAAAATTAATGCACAGAAATCTCTGGCATTCTTATACACTAATGATGAAAAATCTGAGAGTGAAATTAAGAAAACACTCCCATTTACCACGGCAACAAAAAGAATAAAATATCTAGGAATAAACCTACCTAAGGAGACAAAAGACTTGTATGCAGAAAACTATAAGACACTGATGAAAGAAATTAAAGATGATACAAATAGGTGGAGAAATATACCATGTTCTTGGATTGGAAGAATCAACATTGTGAAAATGACTCTACTACCCAAAGCAATCTACAGATTCAATGCAATCCCTATGCTACATGTAAAAGAATGAAATTAGAACACTCCCTAATACCATACACAAAAATAAACTCAAAATGGATTAAAGACCTAAATGTAAGGCCAGACACTATCAAACTCTTAGAAGAAAACATAGGCAGAACACTCTGTGACATAAATCACAGCAAGATCCTTTTCCACCCACCTCCTAGAGAAATGGAAAATAAAACAAAAATAAACAAATGGGACCTAACGAAACTTAAAAGCTCTGCACAGCAAAGGATACCATAAACAAGACCAAAAGGCAACCCTCAGAATGGGAGAAAATAGTTGCAAATGAAGCAACTGACAAAGGATTAATCTCCAAAATTTATAAGCAACTCATGCAGCTCAATAACAAAAAAAACAAACAACCCAATCCAAAAATGGGCAGAAGAATTAAATAGACATTTCTCCAAAGAAGATATACAGATTGCCAACAAACACATGAAAGAATGCTCAACATCATTAATCATTAGAGAAATGCAAATCAAAACTACAATGAGATATCATCTCACACCAGTCAGAATGGCCATCATCAAAAACCATCTACCTCACTACAAATAACTCAATTTCGTTTCTTTTTATGGCTGAGTAATATTCCATTGTATATATGTGGCACAACAGAATATTACTCAGCCTTAAAAAGAAATGAAATTGAGTTATTTGTAGTGAGGTGGATGGACCTGGAGTCTGTCATACAGAGTGAAGTAAGTCAGAAGGAGAAAAACAAATACCGTATGCTAACACATATATATGGAATCTAAGAAAAAAAATGTCATGAAGAGACTAGGGGTAGGACGGGAATAAAACACAGACCTACTAGAGCATGGACTTGAGGATATGGGGAGGGGGAAGGGTAAGCTGTGACGAAGTGAGAGAGTGGCATGGATATATATACACTACCAAATGTGGGGTGGATAGCTAGTGGGAAGCAACTGCATGGCACAGGGTGATCAGCTCGGTGCTTTGTGACCACCTAGAGGGGTGGGATAGGGAGGGTGGGAGAGAAGGAGACGCAAGAGGGAAGAGATATGGGAACATATGTATATGTATAACTGATTCACTTTGTGTAAAGCAGAAACTACTACACCATTGTAAAACAGTTATACTCCAATAAAGATGTTAAAAAAAAATCCTCAACAAAATATGAGTAAACCAAATCTGACAATATATAAAAAGGATCATACACCATGATAAAGTTGGATTCGTTCCAGTGTTGCAAGGATTGTTCATCATATAGAAATCAATCAATTTGATACACCACAGCAACAAAAGGAAAGACAAAAACAATATGATCAATGCCGAAAAAGCATTTGATGAAATGTATTCATGATAAAAACTCTCACCAAAGTGGGTATAGATGGAATATATATCAACATAATAAAGGCCATTTATGATGAACCCATAGCCAACATAGTACTCAGTGGTGAAAAGCTAAAAGCCGTTCTGCTAAATTCAGGATTCCAAGACAAGGATTCCACTCTCACCACTTCTATCCCACATAGTATTGGAAGTCCTAGCTACAGCAAACCAACAATAAAAAGAAATAAAAAATTATTAAAGTTGGAAGGGAAGAGGTAAAACAGTTACTATTTGCAGATGACATGTACTCCTCTATACATAGAAAACCCTAAAGGCGCCACACAAAAACTATTAGAAGAAATAAATGAATTCAGCAAGGTAGCAGTATACAAGATTAATATACAGAAATCTGTTACATTTCTTTATGCTAACAATGAAATATCAGAAAGAGAAAGTAAAAAAAAAAAAATCCCGTTCAAAATCATGTCAGAAAAAAACAATAAAATATCTAGGAATAAATTTAACCAAGGAGGTGAAAGACCTATCTGCTGAAAACTATAAAACATCGATAAAGGAAAATGAAGATGATGAAAAGAAATGGAGAGATATCCTTTGGTCTTGGATTAGAAGAATTAATATTTTTAAAATGTCCATACTACCCAAAGCAATCTACAGATTTAATGTGATCCCTATCAAAATACACATGACATTTTTCAGAGAACTAGAACAAATAATCCTAAAATTTATATGGAACCACAAAAAGACCTCGAATTGCTAAGGCAATCCTGAGGAAAAAGAAAAAAGCTGGAGGCATATTCCTCCCAGACTTCAGACAATACTACAAAGCTACAGTAATCAAAACAGCATGGTATTGGCACAAAAACAGACATACAGATCAATGAAATAGAATAGAGAGCCCAGAAATAAACCCACACACCCATGGTCAATTAATCTTTGACAAATAGGCAAGAATATACAATGGAGAAAAGAGTCTCTTTAGCAAGTGGTGTTGGGAAACCTGGACAACTACATGTAAATCAATGAAATTAGAACACGCCCTCACACCATATACAAAAATAAACTCAAAATTTAGGTTTAAAGACCTAAATATAAGACATGACACCAGAAAACTCCTAGAAGAGAACATAGGCAAAATATTCTCAGACATAAACTGTAGCAATATTTTCATAGATCAGTGTCCCAAGACAAAAAGAGTTAAAAGCAAAAATAAACAAATGGGACCTAATTAAACTTACAAGCTTTTGCACAGCAAAGGAAACTTTCAACAAAACGAAAAGACCACCTATGGAATGGGAGAAAATATTTGTAAACGATATGACCAACAAGGGGTTAATATCCAAGATATACAGGGACTTTTCTGGTGTTCCAGTGGTTAAGACTCCATGCTTCCAATGCAGGGGGCTCAGGTTCTATCCCTAGTTGGGGAGCTAAGATCCCACATGCTGTGTGGCATGGCCAAAAAAAAAAGTATATACATATATATGCATACACACACACACACACACACACACACACACAACTCAGTATCAAAAAAAAAAAAAAAAACCCAGTCATAAAATGGGCAGAAGACTCAAATAGATATTTCTTCAAAGACATACAGGTGGCCAACAGGCACATGAAGAGATGTTTCACATCACTAATTATTAGAGAAATGCAAATAAAAACCACAATGAAGCATCATCTCACCAGTCAGAATGGCCATTGTCAAAAAGTCTACAAATAATAAATGCTGGAGAGGGTGTGGAGAAAAGGAAACCCTCCTACACTACACTGTTGGTGGGAATGTAAATTGGTACAGCCACTATGGAAAACAGTGTGGAGTTTCCTTAAAAAGCTAAAAATTGAACTACCACATGATCCAGCAATCCCACTTCTGGGCATATGTCTGGCAAAGACGAAAACTCTAATTTGAAAAGATACATACTCCCCAATGTTCATAGCAGCACTATTTACAATAGCCAAGACATGGAAGCAACTCAGATGTCCATCAGCAGATGAATGGATAAAGATGTGGTATATATATACAGTGGAATATTACTCGACCATAAAAAAGAATGAAATACTGCCATTTGCAGCAACATGGATGAACCTAGAGATTATCATACTAAGTGAAGTAAGCCAGACAGAGAAAGACAGATATATGATATCACTTATACATGGAATCTAAAAAACAATGATAGAAATGAACTTATATACAAAACAGAAATAGACACACAGACACAGAAAACAAACTTATGGTTACCAAAGGGGAAAGGAGGCAGGAGGAATAAATTAGGAGTGTGGGATTAACAGATACAAAATACTATACAAAAAATAGATATGCAACAAGGATTTAGTGTATAGCACAGGGAACTATATTCAATCTTGCAATAACCTATAATAGAAAATAATCTGAAATATATATATCTGAATCACTTTACTGTACACCTGAAACTAACACAATATTTTAAATCAACAATACTTTAATAACTAAATAAAAATAAAATCCAACCTGGCATCTTCATATTCTAGGGAGTCACCAAGGGGATGGGGAAGCCCCCCAGGCATAGTCTGGGTGAGGCAAGTGGAGTCTGGGTGACTGCCCTTGACCTACCTACTCAGTGGGGGAGTCTGAAACCTGTGCTTGCTGTCACTTGGTACCAAACGGCAAGAAAGTAGAAAAATGTATGAAGTGCAGAGTGGCTGCTGCCTCACATCTGTGATCTGCCTTCAGGGGAAGAGCTCACTTTGATCCACATCCATTCTTTCTAGTCAGCAGCCTTTGAAGATGAAGGAACAAATGACCTGGTCCTGTGCTTCCCGAAATGAGCCCAAAGTCTGGTGTGGCTCTGTCTAGAGCCCCCTTCCTGCTCCTTGCTCTATTTCTTCTTTCCCACCTCCTGCTCCTCCATGACTGCTCAGCTCAGGGCCAGAGGAAGCCTTCTCTGAACTCCCACCTGAGGTTAGATATCCCTCCTCTGTCACCCACAACACTTGTGCATCCCTCTGTAACAGTGTGGAGAATTTCGTGTGTCGGGGGTTTCTTGTAAGAGAAAGCAGTCACACTGAGCAGAGGGCTGCATCTCCTGCGCAGCAGGCGTTTAGGAGGTCCGGGACCCTCTGACTCGTAGCATCCTATAGTCCCCGGCCTGGCCTGCAGAGGGAAGCAGGAATCCAGGGGCCCCTTGACAGGTGGCTGTGAGGCCTGGACTATGTGGGGGGAAAGGACAGAGAAGTGCTAGCGCCTGTTTTAAGAAAAGAGTCATGAGTGAGGGATCCAGAGTATGGGGGGCATGTGGAGACATGAGTTTTCCAGAAAGTATAAGGGATGACAACACTGGTGGCAGGGCATTATGAATGGGATCACCTTTCCCCTTTTTCACAAAACATAAATAGAGACTGACCTTGCTGTTGCATTTAACTTTGGCTGCTGGACTCCATGATGTTGGATGCCACGAAAGGCTGGGACTGGGTCACGTGGGGCCCACGGGTTTGTTGCCCAGACACCACTGTAACCTTGCTGCCTTGCCAGTCTCCCAACTCTGCTGGTAATCTCTGCACAGCTCGAAGGCAGGAACCCCTGCATCCTTGTGCCCCGAGCACCCTGACACATGGTGGGCACTCAATCAATCTTTGTCATTTGATTGCATGAATAAGTGAAAACCATGCTCACAACTTGAGTAGAGAAGAGAAATGGCACCAGTGGGTTTTGGAGCAAGAGGGAAGAGTGGAGAGAGGCCCAGGGTTGCCCACATCATAGAATCCAGTAAGGGCCAAAGGAGGGGCAATGGAAGAGCACCAGGCAACTGGGAGGATGGAGCATTAGAGCCAAATTGGGGGAGATGGGTGGAGGCCCAGAAGTCAACACTCATGCCAGGAAAGCTCCCTCTGTGTCCCCATTTAATGAATATTCTGCACTCACATTGGTCCTTTCTTCAAGCTAAATTAATTCCTGGGACTTGACAGTCCCTGTGGCAATTGTTTTGCCCATAAAATTTCCAGTATCTGATTAGAGGATGCCCGCAAATGTTCACTTAGCCCTGCTCAGTGGGACCGAGGAGGATAATCTTGAGGTGCAGGTAGAGTGGGAAAGAGGGGCTTAGAGAGGTAGTGAGCTCCACGTCACTGAAGGTATGCCAGCAGAGGCTGCACAGCCTCTTGTGAGAACACGAGATGAATGTTGAGCAACAGATGGGAGCTCGAATGGCCTGACCTTGGTGTTCCTGATGACCCTGAGATTCTCGAGTTCCAAGCCTATTCCCTGCCCTTTCTCCACAATTAACCTCATTAAGAAACATTTACCCTCTACACCTGAGCATTTTCAGGTTCCAGTTCTAGAGGCTCTGCCTAGTTCTAGAAAGGAGACTCCTCTCTAAAAACTACAGGACCAGGATCCTATGAAAATCCCTTCCATACTCTCATCACTCTCCCTTCCCCCCTTGCCATGTGGTAATCTTAACTTCTTGTAAGAAGTACTACAGAAAGTCACACTAGGCATCCCACAGGCAAACAGAGATCCGGAAGGGAGGGAGATGGTTTGGGGAAGGGGAATCAGGCTGGGTCTGGCTTGAAAGTTGGTGAAAAGGGGCTTGATGGAAACTCATGCTGCCGCAGGGATGCGATTTGTGGTTCTAGCCCATGTGCTGCTCAGCTCCCAGTTCAAGCCACACATGTGGGCTGAAATCCTGAGAAGGGAGGGGGATTAATAAAAGCCGCATTAGAAAGCAAAAAAATTACAGGCAACATTAAAAATAAGGTTAATGATCTCAGCAAAATGGAGAAAGAACCATCCTGACCCAACCAAGATAACATTTACCAGTGCCAGACAGTGCTTGCTGTGATTTCTTTTTCTTAAAAAAAAGAAAAAGAAAAAAAAAGATGTCATCAACAAACACTATAGATGCTGTGGACTACAGCTGAGTGAGTGTAATCCAGGAAGTCTTTGGTCACAGATTGACACCAGGTTGGCTTAAGCCCTCTCTGGGATCAGCTTGCAGGGAAGCACAGGAGCCCCACTAGCCTCAGGTCTGGAGTGTGTAACAACTATAGACATACCATTCAGCTGCTTCCTGCTGTACAAATGGCAGTGGGGCCTTTCTCTCTGAAATAAGGGTATTAAACCCAGTTACCCTCTTCCCTTTCCAGCCCTCCTTTCACTTTCACTCCCTCTTGGGATAAATGGAGTGGCAGGGGAACTGTGCAAATGGGAGCCTTCCTGTACATGTTCAGAGGACTTCACAGTTCATAAACAAGCTCTTACAGAGGGTCTTCACTTTCACAACCTCATTTAGCCTTATAGCAGTGTACCAACCACCTCCCCCCGCCATCAAAGATGGAAAGGAAAGGACCATTATCCCCATGGTACGTATAAGATAAACTGAAGCTCACAGAGGTCAAGTTCTTTGCTTAAGCTTGCCTAGCCTGAAAGTTGTAGAACTGGTACAATAGCAAAGAACTCCTGGCTTCCAACTTTTCTATCATTCAACAAGTCTTTATTTGGTTCCTGCTGTGTATCAAACACTATTCAAGGCACTAGAGATATAGCAGTGATCAGGAGAGACATGGTCCCTGCCCTCATGGAGCTTATCTTCTAATGGAAAGAGACAGGTAACAAAGAAATAAACCAATAAACAAGCAAGATCATCTTACACAGTGATGAGTGGTATAAAGGTGATTTCATAGTGACTGGAGTGGGAGGTGCTGCTTTAGAACTAATGGTCAGGGAAGTAGGTGACATCTGAACCAAGAACTGAACAAGGAGGAGACAGCCCTGTGAAACCCTGGGGGAAGAGGCTGCCAGGCAGAGGGAACAGCAATAGCAAAGGCACCAAGGAAGGAAAAAGACTGTCAGAGGGCCAGGGTAGCTGAGGACAGAGAGGAGGGCCAGGGAGGGAGGGAGGGTCAGAATGAGAGGTCATATCAGGAGGGCCTCATCTGCCACAGGAAGGAATGGGGTTTTATCCAAAGTGTGATGGGAAGACACTGGAGAATTTGAATTAGGGAAGTGACATGATCCGGTCATTGTATAGAAAGTAGAGTATAGGTGGGCAAGTGTGTCAGGAGGAAGACTAGTTAGGAGGTGATAAAACAGTTTAGGCAAAAGGTGATAGAAAGATGTAGGCTTGAACTGGTGACCAATTAAGGTGGAATAAGAAATGAAAGAACAGGATATATTTTGAAGGGGTAGCAGCCAGGCCTTGCCAAGGAAAAGGGCTGCAGGCAGGCTGGTATGAATAAAAGAGGGGGATTACAGCTTTCTCCTGTGTTTTCAGCTCAAGCAATTTGATGCCTGCCTTTATTAAGATAGAGAAGGCTCAGAGAGAAGCAGCCCTTTTTTTTTTTTTTAGGGGAGAAGAAATCATATCTTGTTGAAAACAAATGTGAGATTTTTTTAAAAAAACAACCAAGTAGAAGTTTCAAACATACTGTTGGAGTTCAGGGGAGAGATTGGTTATGGGCTATCCATCTGAGAGTCAGATTTGTGGTTTCAGGATGCTTAAGTGAGGCCATATTGTACCCGCCTCCTTATCCTCTTGAAAATCACCTCCAAAACAAAATAAAACAAAAAGCTAAAATAAAACTACAAGTCTGATGAAGTGAGGAGAAGTCTGTAACTTCAAACCACAATATATGAAGATGGGAAGTAGACAGAGGGACAAGAAATGATTTAGCACAGAGGAGAAAGCCCAAATCTAAGAGCCTGAAGTCAGGGGGTACCAGCAGGAAGGAATCTGGTCCACCTTGCAGAACCCCTGTGAAGAACAGGGGTAGGGGGCACTAGATAAGAAAGATGGGGGTGATGCCAGGGAAATGGGGGCTGAAAACAGGGAGAGGATTTTGAAAATCCATGTGAGGAAAAGTCCTTGCCCAGATACTCACTAATGAGTACCCTTTCCCCAATCTGGCAGGAAACTGGAACTTTGTTTTCTGAATAATGAACCAGGGAGGCCTGAGAGTGGGAGGGCAGTGACGAAGCCCTAAGTACAACAGACTAAACAAGAATTTGTAAGCTGACAGATGAGCCTGCCCCAGCCTCTTCCCTAGAAGCTAGGCATCTATCCTTGGGCAGGCAGGAAGAGGAGGAGCTTTCTATTCTCTAGAGAAACTGAAGTGCCCAGTACCCACAGCTACTGACTTTGGGACCCCAAGCGAAAATACCATGGACCTCCTGCTCACCCCACAAGGCAGCTCGCCAGTCTCCTACATCCCACCTGTGCCTTAGTTTCCCTTAACATTTGGACACAAAGGCACAGTCAAGTTCCATCAAATATTTGAGGAAAACCTCCAACACAAAACAGATCAAGACATCGAAAAAAGGTACCCAGAAGAAGTAGATAATACCCAGAGATAAAGAAAATGTCAAAATAAATGATAAAATCCTCAGAAAGAAGAGATGGTATTAAATTCATGAGACAAAAATAGAAGCTATTAAAAAAAGGAACAGCCAGAGATCATAACATTCTCGGAAATTAGAAATGATACTAAAATAAAAAATTTAATAATAGGGTTGAATGATAAATTTGGGAAAGATCACCAGAAAATGGGGTGGGAGGACAAAGGTGGAAAGCAGTAAAGTTTTTTTAAATTAGAAGGTCTATGCAGATGACATGATACTATATATAAAGACTAAAGACTAAAGACCCTAAAGACTCCACACAAAAACTATTAGAAGTAATAAATGAATTCAGTAATGTAACAGGATACAAGATTAATATACAGAAAACTGTTGCATTTCTTTACATTAGCCATGAAATATCAGAAAGAGAAAGTAAGAAAACAATCTCATTTAAAATTGCATCAAAAAATAAAATACCTAGGAATAAACTTAACCAAGGCAGTGAAAGACCTATACAGTGAGAACTATAAAATAGTTAGGAAATTGAAATTGAAGATGATTCACAGAAATGGAAAGATATCCCATGCTCTTGGATAGGAAGAATTAATATTGTTAAAATGGCCAAGCTACCCAGAGCAATCTACAGATTTAATGTGATTCCTATCAAATTACCTATGACAATTTTAACAGAACTAGAACCAATAATCCTAATATAGAACCACAAAAGACCCAGAATTGCCAAAGTAATCCTGAGAAAAAAGAACAAAACTAGAGGCATAAGACTCCCAGACTTCAAACAACACTACAAGGCTACAGTTATCAAAACAACATGATATTGGCAAAAAACAGACATATTGACCAATGCAAGAGAACAGAGAGCCCAGAAATAAACCCACACACCTACAGTCAATTAATCCTCGACAAAGGAGGCAGTATACAATGGAAAAAAGAGTCTCTTCAACAAGTAGTATTGGGATAGTTGGACAGCTGCAAGTAAATCAATGAAGTTAGAACACACCCTCACATCATACACAAAAATAAACTCAAAATGGTTTAAAGACTTAAATATAAGACATGACACCATGAAACTCCTAGAAGAAAAACTCAGGCAAAACATTCTCTGACATAAATTGTACCAATGTTTTCTTAGGTCAGTCTCCCAAGGCAATAGAAACAAAAGCAAAAATAAACAAATGGGACCTAATCAAACTTACAAGCTTCTGTACAGCAAAGGAAACCATAAATAAAATCAAAAGACAACCTACAGACTGGGAGAAAATATTTGCAAATGTTGTGACTGACAAGGGCTTAGTTTCCAAAATATAAAAAGAGCTCATACAACTCAACAACAACAACAAAAAAACAACCAACCTGATTAAAAAATGGGCAGAAGACCTAAATAGACATTTCTTCAAAGAAGACATACAGATGACCAACAGGCACAGGAAAAGATGCTCAACATTGCTATTTATTAGAGAAATGCTGATGCTGAGTTAGCATCTCCCCGCAACTAGGGCACCTACCAGATGCTGGTGGGGAACCTCGACACCCAAGGGGATGGGAGGAACCACCGAGTGACCAGGTAGGATGTGGGGGGAAGCAAGGGGGGAGGAGGAGTGGAGGTCAGATGGGACCAGTGCCCCTGAGGGGTGGCTGTGGGAGGGGAGGGGTTCCTGTGCCTGGAGGGACCCTCAGAGGTTTGGAGGATGGGGTAGGGGTGGAGGGGTGGGAACACGGCTGGCCTTTCCCCTGCTCACTGAGGCCCCGGGAAGCCTGCTGGGGTCCTGGGCCAGGTCCTCTGCCCTCCGGGGCCCCCTCCTGCCACATAGGTCCTAGGGGTGTGGGAGGGAGACGGGGTAAGAAGAGTAGAGATGAATGGGGAGGGAACCTTGGGGATCAGAGGATTGGGGGGGAATGCAGCTTGCATTTCCCCTGCCCACTCAGGCCCCAGGGAGCCTGCTGGTGTCCCGGACATGGTCCTCTGCCCTCTGCGGCCCCCTCTGCCATGTGGGTCCTAGGGGCATGGCAGGCTGGTAAGAAGAGCAGAGGTGAACGGCGAGCCTACTGAGGTCCCGGGACTGATCATTCACACTCCAAGGCCAGAGGCACTCCGGAAGCCCTCTGGCCACGCTGAGTCTAAGCCCAGCAACCCCGCCCACCCCCCCACCCCCCAAAAGCTTTTTGTGGCACCTGGGTCCTAAGCCTAGGTCCTGCCCCTGCCTAAGCCCCACGCCCACCGAAGCCCCACCCCCCACAGCCAAGGCCTTTTCTGGCTTTTTTTTTTTTTTTCCTGTTTTTTTGCTAAAGTGGTTCTGTTTTACCTTCTGGTTGTTGTTTATTTATATTTTATTTTTTCTAACATATCTGTTAGTTTTCTAATCTTATTTTATTTTTTACTCTTTGTCATCATTCTGCCCTTCTTTTTTTGCCACCCTGCACAGCTTGCAGGATCTTGGTTCACGGGCTGGGGGTTGGGCCTGAGCTCCTGTGGTGGGAGCACCGAGTCTGAACCACTGGACTTACAGAGAACCTCAAACCCCAGGAAATATTAATCAGAGTGAGGTCTCCCAGAGGTCCTTATCTTGGCACCAAGACCTAGCTCTACCCAACAGCCTACAAACTCCAGTGCTGAAAGCCTCAGGCCAAACAACGAGTAAGACAGCAACACAGTCCCAACCATCAAAAAACAAAAAAAAAAATGACGGCCGGCAAAAAAATATGTTACAGATGAAGTAGCAAAGTAAAAACCAATAAGACCAAATAAATGAAGAGGAAATAGGCAACCTACCTGAAAAAGAATTCAGAGTAATAATAAAGATGATCCAAAATCTTGGAAATAGAATGGAGGCACGGATCAAGAAAATACAAGAAATTTTTAACAAAGACCTAGAAGAACTAAAGAACAAACAAACAGAGATGAACAACACAATAACTGAAATGAAAAATACACTAGAAGGAATCTATAGGAGAATAACTGAGTCAGAAGAATGAATAAGTGAGCTGGAAGATAGAATGGTGGAAATAACTGCCGAGGAGCAGAATAAAGTAAAAAGAATGAAAAGAATTGAGGACAGTCTCAGAGACCTCTGGGACAACACTAAACACACCAACATTCAAATTATAGGGGTCCCAGAAGAAGAAGAGAAAAAGAAACGGTCTGAGAAAATATTCGAAGAGATTATAGTCGAAAACTTCCCTAACATGGGAAAGGAAATAGCCACCCAAGTCCAGGAAGCGCAGAGTCCCATACAGGATAAACCCTAGGAGAAACACACCAAGAAACATATTAATCAAACTAACAAACATTAGGGCTTCCCTGGTGGCGCAGTGGTTGCGAGTCCGCCTGCCGATGCAGAGTGCACGGGTTCGTGCCCCGGTACGGGAAGATCCCACATGCCGCGGAGCGGCTGGGCCCGTGAGCCATGGCCCCTGAGCCTGCGCGTCCGGAGCCTGTGCTCCGCAAAGGGAGAGGCCACAACAGTGAGAGGCCCGCGTACCGCAAACAAACAAACAAAAAAACTAACAAACATTAAATTCAAGGAAAAAATATTAAAAGCAGCAAGGGAAAAGCAAAAGAATAACATACAAGGGAATCCCCATAAGGTTATCAGCTGATTTTTTCAACAGAAACTCTGCAGGCCAGAAGGGAGTGGCAGGATATTTTTAAAGTGATGAAAGAGAAGAACCTGCAACCAAGATTACTCTACCTAACAAAGATCTCTTTCAGATTTGATGGAGAAATCAAATGCTTTACAGACAAGCAAAGCTAAGAGAATTCAGCATCCCCAATCCAGCTTTACAACAAATGCTACAGGTACTTCTCTAGGTGGGAAACAAAAGAGAAGAAAAAGACCCACAAAAACAAACCTAAAATAATTAAGAAAATGGTAATAGGAACATACATATCGATAATTACCTTAAATATAAATGGATTAAATGCCCCAACCAAAAGACTCAGACTGGCTGAATGGATACAAAAACAAGATCCATATATATGCTGTCTACAAGAGACCACTTCAGTCCTAGTGACACATACAGACTGAAAGTGAGAGGATGGAAAAAGATATTCCATGCAAATGGAAATCAAAAGAAAGATGGAGTAGCAATACTCATATCAGATAAAACAGACGTTAAAATAAAGACTGTTGCAAGAGATAAGGAAGGACACTACATAATGATCAAGGGATCAATCTGAGAAGATATAACAATTATAAATATTTATGCACCCAACATAGGAGCACCTCAATACATAAGGCAAATACCAACAACCATAAAAGGGGAAATCGACAGTAACACAATACTAGTGGGGTACTTTAACACCCCACTTACACCAATGGACAGATCATCCAAACAAAATAAATAAGGAAACACAAGCTTTAAATGACACAATAGACCAGATAGATTTGATTGACATTTATAGGACATTCCACCCGAAAGTGGCAGAATACACTTTCTTCTCAAGTGCACACAGAACATTGTGCAGGATAGATCACATCTTGGGTCACAAATCAAGCCTCAGAAAATTTAAGAAAATTGAAATCATATCAAGCACCTTATCTGACCACAATGCTATGAGATTAGAAATCAATTACAGGAAAAAAAAATAGTTAAAACCACAAATACATGGAGGCTAAATAGTGTGCTACTAAATAACCAAGAGATCACTGGAGAAATCCAAGAGGAAATTTTAAAAAATACATAGAAACAAATGACAATGGAAACACAATGAGCCAAAACCTGCAAAAGCAGTCCTAAGAGGGAAATTTATAGCAATTAAATCTCACCTTAAGAAATAAGAAAAATCTCAAATAAACAATCTAAACTTACACCTAAAGCAACTAGAGAAAGAAGAACAAAGAAAACCCACAGTCAGTAGTAGGAAAGAAAGCATAAAGATCAGAGCAGAAATAAATGAAATAGAAATGAAGAAGATGATAGCAAAGATAAATAAAACTAAAAGCTGGTTCTTTGAGATGATAAACAAATTTCATAAACCTTTAGCCAGACTCATCAAGAAAAAAAGGAAAGGGACTTAACTCAATAAAATTAGACATGAAAAAGGAGAAATTACAAGTGACACTGCAGAAATACAAAGGATTATAAGAGACTACTACAAGGAACTATATGCCAATAAAATGAAGAAATGGACAAATTCTTGGAAAGGTACAATTTTCTAAGACTGAACCAAGAAGAACTGGAAAATATAAACAGACCTATCACAGGTAATGAAATTGAAACTGTAATTAAAAGTCTTCCAACAAACAAAAGTCCAGGACCAGATGGCTTCACAGGTGAATTCTATCAGACATTTAGAGAAGAGCTAACACCATCCTTCTCAAACTCTTCCAAAAAACTGCAGAGGGAGGAACGCTCCCAAATTCGTTCTACGAGGCCACCATTACTGTTATACCAAAACCAGAAAACGATATCACAAAAAAAAGAAACTTACAGACCAATATCACTGACGAATATAGACGCAAAGATCCTCAACAAAATATTAGCAAACAGAATCCAACAACACATTAAAAGGATCATACACCATGATCAAGTGGGATTTGTTCCAGGAATGCAAGGATTCTTCAATATATGCAAATCAATCAATGTGATACACCATATTAAAAAATTAAGGAATAAAAACCATATGATCATCTTAATAGATGCAGAAAAAGCTTTTTACAAAATTCAACACCCATTTGTGATAAAAACTCTCCAGAAAGTGGGCATAGAGGGAACCTACCTCAACATAATAAAGGCCATATATGACAAACCCACAGCAAACATCATTCTCAATGGTGAAAAATTGAAAGTATTTCCACTAAGATCAGGAACAAGAGAAGGATGTCCATTATCACCACTCTTATTCAACATAGTTATAGAAGTCCTAGCCACAACAATCAGAGAAGAAAAGGAAATAAAAGAAATACAAATTGGAAAACAGGAAATAAAACTGTCACTGTTTGCAGATAACATGATTCTATACATAGAAAATCCTAAAGATGCCACCAGAAAACTACTAGAGCTAATCAATGAATTTGGTAAAGTTGCAGGATACAAAATTAATGCACAGAAATCTCTTGCATTCCTATACACTAACAACAAAAGATCAGAAAGAGAACTTAAGGAAACAATCCTGTTTACCATCACAACAAAAAGAATAGAGAAGAGCTAACACCATCCTTCTCAAACTCTTCCAAAAAACTGCAGAGGGAGGAACGCTCCCAAATTCGTTCTACGAGGCCACCATTACTGTTATACCAAAACCAGAAAACGATATCACAAAAAAAAGAAACTTACAGACCAATATCACTGACGAATATAGACGCAAAGAAATCAAGCCTCAGAAAATTTAAGAAAATTGAAATCATATCAAGCACCTTATCTGACCACAATGCTATGAGATTAGAAATCAATTACAGGAAAAAAAAATAGTTAAAACCACAAATACATGGAGGCTAAATAGTGTGCTACTAAATAACCAAGAGATCACTGGAGAAATCCAAGAGGAAATTTTAAAAAATACATAGAAACAAATGACAATGGAAACACAATGAGCCAAAACCTGCAAAAGCAGTCCTAAGAGGGAAATTTATAGCAATTAAATCTCACCTTAAGAAATAAGACAGGAATAAACCTACCTAAGGAGGCAAAAGACCTGTACTCAGAAAACTATCAGACACTGATGAAAGAAATCAAAGATGACAAACAGATGGAGAGACATACCACGTCCTTGGATTGGAAGAATCAGTATTGTGAAAATGAAGATACTACCCAAAGCAGTTAGGTACTATACTACAGATTCAATGCAATCCCTATAAAATTACCAATGGCATACTTCACAGAATTAGAAAAGAAATGGACAAATTCTTGGAAAGGTACAATTTTCTAAGACTGAACCAAGAAGAACTGGAAAATATAAACAGACCTATCACAGGTAATGAAATTGAAACTGTAATTAAAAATCTTCCAACAAACAAAAGTCCAGGACCAGATGGCTTCACAGGTGAATTCTATCAGACATTTAGAGAAGAGCTAACACCATCCTTCTCAAACTCTTCCAAAAAACTGCAGAGGGAGGAACGCTCCCAAATTCGTTCTACGAGGCCACCATTACTGTTATACCAAAACCAGAAAACGATATCACAAAAAAAAGAAACTTACAGACCAATATCACTGACGAATATAGACGCAAAGATCCTCAACAAAATATTAGCAAACAGAATCCAACAACACATTAAAAGGATCATACACCATGATCAAGTGGGATTTGTTCCAGGAATGCAAGGATTCTTCAATATATGCAAATCAATCAATGTGATACACCATATTAAAAAATTAAGGAATAAAAACCATATGATCATCTTAATAGATGCAGAAAAAGCTTTTTACAAAATTCAACACCCATTTGTGATAAAAACTCTCCAGAAAGTGGGCATAGAGGGAACCTACCTCAACATAATAAAGGCCATATATGACAAACCCACAGCAAACATCATTCTCAATGGTGAAAAATTGAAAGTATTTCCACTAAGATCAGGAACAAGAGAAGGATGTCCATTATCACCACTCTTATTCAACATAGTTATAGAAGTCCTAGCCACAACAATCAGAGAAGAAAAGGAAATAAAAGAAATACAAATTGGAAAACAGGAAATAAAACTGTCACTGTTTGCAGATAACATGATTCTATACATAGAAAATCCTAAAGATGCCACCAGAAAACTACTAGAGCTAATCAATGAATTTGGTAAAGTTGCAGGATACAAAATTAATGCACAGAAATCTCTTGCATTCCTATACACCAATGATGAAAAATCTGAAAGAGAAATTAAGGAAACACTCCCATTTACCA
>NC_041214.2:86547756-86553869 GCF_002837175.3 Physeter macrocephalus | reverse complement strand
GAAAAAAAAAAAAAAAAAAAAAAAAAAAAAAATGAATTGCTGTTTTGGAGTATCTTCAAGGATGGGTAAGAACCTTTTGCAGGTAGGGACCATTCAGTATGACCTGGCTGATTCCAGGGATAATTGTGGTCATTTCATGTTTATTTCCAAGTCACTGGCCACAGGGTAAAGTGAAACAGGATGGAACAAACATTGTGGGCCTCCTCCGTTCCAGGTGCTTTTTACATCTCTCATGTTATTTAAACCTAATGAAAAACTCTTGAGAGGAGGGCATATTGCACCAATTTAACAGATGAGGAATATGAGACTTACTGATATTAAATTACTGACTCAAAGCTTCACAGTCAGCAAGTGGCAGAGCTGAGGTGTGGCCAGAGCATCTGATTCTGAGCCCCCTGCCCTTCCCTCCCCACCGTGCATCTCCCAGGAGGGTAGAGAAGCCTGGGATGGGCTTGTGTTCTTTCTCCCTTTCTGGGCATGAGCTGCAGCTGTTCCCATCGCCTTCTGGGCCTGGGCAAGCCCTCCCCATGCATGGAGCTGCTCCACTCAGCCCCCCAGGGCAGATGCCCCTGTCTGTGCCACGGCTGCTCTGTGGCCTGGCTGCCACCCCACACCCCAGGCTCACCAAGTGTTCGGTCTTCCTGGGTTTCTGCCTGGTGTGCTGTACCTCGCCTGCCGCAGGCAGTCTCCCCCAGTTCTCCCGTTGCCCTCTCTGTGCCCCTCCCCGTTCTCATTCCTGGCGCCTGTCCGTAGTCGGCCTTATATTAGAGACATACATGTGCTTGCTTCCCCTCAGGACTGTTTGTTTGAGTGGCTCAGGAGCCCTGGCTCCTGGCTCAGGGGTTACCGTGGAAAGCCTGGGGTCAGCCCAGCACTTCTCCGAGTGTATCACGTTTCTGGGACCCTGTTCTCGGCCCCTCTACACCCCACCCTGACCCCACAGACCCTCATGAGTGTGGGCACCCCTGGGAGACAGGAGAGTGAGTAGATGGAAGCTTGGTAGATAGAAGAGTGATACTGGCGTCAGAGAGACCAGCCCTGGCCCTCCACCTTCACCTCCCTGAGCCTCACCTGTGAGACGGAGACCCAGGGTGGGCCTGAGAACTCAACGGAGAAATGCACTTAGCGTTCTCCGCCGCCCGCTCTGCACACAGTGAGCGAGTGATACGCGTGGTGAGGACTAAGCAGACGGCGCTGCCGAAGACGACTCGGGGCAGAGCGCTCCGGGGCTGCTGCAGGACGATGGCCTCTTTGGGAAATGGGCTCCGAGATGAAGAGCAGCCTCCGGGGGCGTACAGGCGAGAGCTGTTAGGAGCCACACCTGTGCGGGGGCGGGGGGAAGGGAGGACGCAGGATTGCATAAGGGAAGAAGTGGAGGCTTCAGCTGACTCCAGGGGCTGGGAGTGGGAGCGGGGGCGGGATGCTTCGGTATTGTCCTGTGTTGGAGGGAGGGGCCAGACATTTATACCGCTAAGCTGATCACTCACCCACTGTGGGACGCCCCGGAGGGAGGGGAGATCTTGCTCCAGGCAGGTTTCTTCAGCTCAGCCCATCCTCACGGCCGTGTGCTGGCTGCTGTCTGGCCATGCTCTTAGCAGCAGGGATGATGAATCCTTCTTTCTGAAGGGGGTCTGAGCAGCTCCTGGTGGTGCCCGCCCCAGAGGTCCTTGAGCCAAGTGGTTCTCAAACTCACATCACCTGGAGGCTGTGTTAAACCATCAATGGAGCCCCAAGTGCTAGGGTTTCTGAGTCAGTGGGTCCCAGGTGGGCCCGAGAATTTGCTACCAGGTGGTGATGCTGCTGCCACCCCAGGGGACCACATTCTGAGCACACTGTTCTAGTCTCATTTTTTTATACCTGACACACGGGGTATTATTTGGGGACTGTGTGAATATCCTGCTCCTCAAAGACCTCTTGCCCAATGGTTTTAGCATCCATTGACTTGCAGGTGTCGATTATTCTATCAGTGGTTACAAATGTTGCTTTGCTAATTCTCTAATTCCTTCTGGATTAGAGGAGCTTTCTCTCTCTTTACTTTACCCTTTAGACCAGTGGCTCTGTATTTGAATTACCTGGGAGCTTTTAAAAATGATTAGTGCCTGCATATATACAATGGACTAGACAGAAAGCCCAGAGATAAACCCACACACATATGGTCAAACTAATTTACGACAAAGGAGGTAAGAACAAATATAAACAAGATGAAAAGACAACCCTCAGAATGGGAGAAAATATTTGCAAATGAAGCAACAAAGGATTAATCTCCAAAATATACAAACAGCTCATGGAGCTCAATACCAAAAAAACAAACAACCGAATCAAAAAACGGGCAGAAGACCTAAACAGACATCTCTACAAGGAGGATATACAGATGGTCAAGGGGCACATGAAAGGATGCTCAACATCATTAATTATTAGAGAAATGCAAATCAAAACCACAGTGAGGTACCACCTCACACCAGTCAGAATGGCCATCATTTAAAAATCTACAAATAACAAATGATGGAGAGGGTACAAAGAAAGGGAAACCCTCCTACACTGTTGGTGGGAATGTAAATTGGTGCAGCCACTATGGAAAGCAATATGGAGGTTCCTCAAAAAACTAAAAATAGAGTTGTCATATGATCCAGCAATCCTACTTCTGAGCATATGTCAGACAAAACTATAACTCAAAAAGATATGTGTACCCTTATGTTCATAGCAGCACTATTCACAATAGCCAAGACATGGAAACAACCTGGATGTCCATCAACAGATGAATGGATAAAGATGTGGTACATATATATACAATGGAATACTACTTAGCCATAAACAAGAATGAAGTAACGCCATTTGCAACAACATGGATAGACCTAGAGATTATCATACTAAATGAAGTAAGTCAGACAGAGAAAGAGAAATACCGTATGATATCACTTATAGGTGGAATCTAAAATATGATACAAATGAACTTATTAATAAAACAGAAACAGACTCACAGACATAGCAAACAGACTTGTGGTTGCCAACGGGGAGGAGGGGTTGGAGAGGGAATGATTGGGAGTTTGGGGTTAGCAGATGCCAACTATTATATATAGAATGGATAGACAACAAGGTCCTGCTGTATAGCACAGGGAACTATATTCAATATCCTGTGATAAACCATAATGGAAAAAATATAAAGTGTGTACATATGTATAACTGAATTACTTTACTGTACAGCAGAAACTAACACAACATTGTAAATCAACAATACATCAATAAAAAATAATAAATGACAATGTAATTTCAGAAGGTCCAATAGGAGTTCTAGAAAGAGAAATCAGAGAAAGTAGTAGGGAGGACATTACCAAAGGAATAATATAAGACATGTAAGAAAATAGAAGAAATAACATAAGAAAAGTTCCCAGAACTGGAGGACATAATGCCCAATCCAAAGAATGCCAGGACTATATCAGTGCAATCAACATGAACTCAGACTCAGTTAAATCAGACTGGTCTTCTCCCTCCAGTATAGATTTAAAACTTTTGGCTGTCGTATCACTAGCAATCCTCTTTCAATGCCTGTCCCCAGTAGAGAACAACTTTCTCCCGTGCCCTAAATCTACTTTGTGCTGGGGCTGGCTCATACCAGCTTGCAAGAGCTGATAATTTGTCAGGAATTTTGCAATGTGGTTGTGTGATATTGTGATTGATAACAAGACTAGCACAGAGCTTCTAAATCCCTTAAGTGGCAGAGGGATAAAGGGGTCTTTTGTTATGTTAATGAGGTGACTTTTGGGATGTCCCTAGGTCACCTAAGGATGGAGGCTGGTTGCCAGAGGAAACAACCCTGTGACTGGGGTTGGAACTTTCAATGCCACCTGTCCCACCCTTCGACCCCTGGGGAGGGGAGAGGGGCTGAAGGTTGGATCAGTCACCAAGGGCCAATGATTTAATGAACCATGCCTATGTATGAAGCCTCCACAAAACCCCAAAAGGATGGGATTTGGAGAGTTTCCTGGTTGAACACATAGAGATTCTGGTCGAAGAGCACACCTGGAAAGGACATGGGAATCCCTCCCACATACCTCACCCTATGCATCTCATCCATCTGTTGGTCCTGAGTTATATCTTTTTATATAACCTGGTAATCTAGTAAGTAAAATATTTCTCTGAATTCCCTGAACAGCTCTAGCAAATTAACTGAACCCAGGAAGCGGGTCATGGGAACCTCTGATCTATGGCTGGTCAGTCTCAAGCACAGGTGACAATCTAGACTTGTAACTGGTATCTGAAGTTGGGGAGGGGGCAGTTTTGTAGTGCTGAGCCCTTAACCTGGGGGATCTGATGCTGTCTCTGGGTAGATAGTGTCAGAATTGAGTTAAATTGTAGAATGCTCAGGTTGTGTCTTAAGAATTTCTGGTTGGTGTCAGGACACCTGTCCCCCACCCCCATGCACATACACCCATACATTGGAATTAGTGATCAGAACTACCTTTTAGGTTGTTAAATACAACCATCACTATATAAACTTTCAATTAAATTATCTTAATAGCAAAAATAACGGATACTCAAAACATCACTTCCTAATGATTTTACACCATTTTATAATTATCTATGCTCTTGAGGTTATCTGTATTTGTATGGTGGAAATACCATCTAAAATCAGGCTACTGGGCATCTTTCTTGACTCTGCATTGATGACATCACGTTGGTAGTTTGAATTCGACCACAGTGAGAATATTTACACTGCAGAAATTGGCAAACAGCACAAACCAGGGCTTTTTCCCCCAGATTGCCAGTGGTTAAACGTATACCAGTATATCACTACTTATACAATTCTTTGCATATTCCTCTTGGATATACAGTTGGATGAATGGGCAGATTGCTGGTTGGTTGGTTGGTTATGTGGCTGGTTGGCTAATTGGCAGTGCGATTGGAAGGCCCCTCCCTTTCTGACAGTCCCTGGAGCCGAAAGACCGCATTCCCAGTGCATGAACAGCAGAGCAACATGAGGAGGGCCTGACTCTAGCTGCCAAATGTCTTTTCTTAGCTAAAAGTATCATCAGTCCGCTCAGTCTTGCCTAAGCATGGAGAAGGAACAGCTTGCTTGGAGAAGTGGGACATTGCCACCCATACTGCTAGGAGAAGGAAAGCCTTCCATGCAGAGGGAAGAGGCTGCCTTTTAGTCTCTTCATGCCTGTAAGTGGCCTTGGTATCAAGCTGTCCCCTGCCCGTTTCGCTGCCCACCGCACAACCCAGTACTGGACGCTGACAGCACCATGCCTCACTGACATACTCCTTATTTTCATGGAGCCTTGCTGGCAGCTAGGCAAGTGAAGAGCTAGGTACACAGCTCAGATTATACAGAAATTGCTGGTAAGAAACTCAGGCAGTCACTGGTGCAACAGAATATGAAGGGACTGGTGTAACCAGGAACTCCCTAATAATGACAGGTGTGAATGGCAGCGGGCTGTTGTGTGACCTGATTCCACTGGAGAAGCCAAGCACGGCACCCTTAACCCACCAGTACCTGCCCCCACCCCCAACCCATCTTGCTCAAGAATGTCAGGAAACACCTCCTACCGTTTTCCGGGCTCCTGGAAATGGTGGAGGGCTGGGTTCTCATCCCAGCTCTGTTTCTCTGTGACCCTGAGTATGTTAATTCATCCCTCTGGGCCTCAATTTTCCATCTGTAAAGGAATGGAATGAGCTTAGATCAGCATCTCTCAGAACATGTTAATGGCTATTTAAAAGAAAAACAAGATTTTGTGGTCAGAAGTCAGAAGGTTTCTTGGACAAATGTTTGGAAAACCCTAGCCCCATACTGGATCCCTTTCTCAGAGATTTGCAGTGTTCTTGTGTACATATTAAAGGCCCTGAGAAGTCCTGCAGGAGAGAACTATGTCTATTTTTATTCTAAGATGTGTCAAGTTTATTTCATCACAGAATCTTTTTCAAAGAATTGCTGTTTTGCGGGCTTCCCTGGTGGCGCAGTGGTTGAGAGTCCGCCTGCCGATGCAGGGGACACGGGTTCGCGCCCCGGTCTGGGAGGATCCCACATGCCGCGGAGCGTCTGGGCCCGTGAGCCATGGCCGCTGAGCCTGTGCGTCCGGAGCCTGTGCTCCGCAACAGTAGAGGCCACAGCAGTG
>NC_041214.2:86540678-86545266 GCF_002837175.3 Physeter macrocephalus | reverse complement strand
GGGGAGGGGGAAGGGTAAGCTGGGACGAAGTGAGAGAGTGGCATGGACATATATACACTACCAAACGTAAAATAGATAGCTAGTGGGAAGCAGCCGCATAGCACAGGGAGATCAGCTCGGTGCTTTGTGACCACCTAGAGGGGTGGGATAGGGAGGGTGGGAGGCAGGGAGACGCAAGAGGGAAGAGATATGGGAACATATGTATATGTATAACTGATTCACTTTGTTGTAAAGCAGAAACTAACACATCACTGTAAATCAATTACACTCCAATAAAGATGTTAAAAAAAAAGAAATGATTAGTGCCTGCCCTCCAAATTCTGATTTAATTGGTCTGTTTGGGGCTTAAGCATCAATTTTTTTTTAAAGCTCCCAGGTGATTCTGCTGTGTAGTCAGGGCTGAGAGCCTGGTGTGGGTATTGGAGAGCCATGGAAGAATTTGACGCAGGGGAGAGAAGACCCCGTTGGAGTTTTAGAAGGGGCCCTCCAGGGAGGGCTGGGGGGCAGGGAGCCGAGCAGAGTGAGAATGCTGTTGCAAAATCCTGCTGAAACACCATGAAGGGGAAATCAAAGGAATAAAGTTCATGTGCAGAAGCATTTAGATGCTGCAGTCCTGGGAGATGTCTTTGAGGAAGTTGTGGGCTGAAGTTAATAAGATATGAAGAGACAATCTCTTTCATATATGTGACTGGGCCCGTGTGTCTAGCGTTTTTGCATTTCTCAAAACTCACACTTAGAAACGTCTGGGAAGACAGAGAAGGACCAAGGGTGAGTGTGAGGCGTGCACCCTCACCACGTTTGCTCTCCAGCCCCTGAGAGCTGAGCAGCCAGCCATCTTCCCCCACCACCCACCCCGGAAAGCGGCTTTAAGACACAAGAGGGAAAACGATCCTTTTGGCTTAAGGTTCTCATTTGTTTTAAGATTACTCGTTGTGGTTGGCTTTATGCTGCTATTTATTTAAATTACACTTACAGATATCAACCATGGTGTGGAGGTGGGAGCCCAGAATTTGGGGGAGGGCATTACACTGCTCAGCCCCGGCAGATTGTGACGGGACTGTGGCTGCCGGGGCTGAGCCCATCGCCCCAAGACAGACAGACTCCAGGGCAGCTCAGGAAGGCCCATCTGGATGACGGGGTCTGGCTTGGTGCCTCTCCTTTGCAGAAGGGGCCCTTCCTGGGCATCTGAAACAGTCTCCACTAGCAGGTTTCTTAAAGAACTGCAGCTACAATCACTGGAAGACTGACTCTGGGTTGTTCCATGGATCCTTCCCTTTAGCTCTGCAAACCTCTCAGGGAAACGCCTGGCCTAGAGCACTGCTGAGAGGCTGCCATTCCTTCACATGCCCCCGGCCTTCGAGACTGCCCTCCCAGGGCCCAGTGTATACCACAGACACTTAGCAGCGTCCTCCAGCCCAGCGTCTCACAGCCACAGCTGACTTCATTCCATCAGGAGGTCACTGCAACTTCTCTCTCATACCCAAGGAGCGTGAGGGGTACCCAGGCATGGCGGTCATGCCCTGGGAGCACCCAGTAGTCAGAGAGCCAAAACCTGGGTCAAGGATTATATGTGACACAAGTGACAGGGCACAGACAGTGCATCACGAGTATTGGAGGACCGTGGGGGAAGGAAGATGAATGACAACTCCTTGAAGAAAGGAGCATCCGAGGGGCTTCCCTGGTGGCGCAGTGGTTAAGCATCTGGGAACTATATTCAATATCCTGTGATAAACCATAATGGAAAAAATATAAAGTGTGTACATATGTATAACTGAATTACTTTACTGTACAGCAGAAACTAACACAACATTGTAAATCAACAATACATCAATAAAAAATAATAAATGACAATGTAATTTCAGAAGGTCCAATAGGAGTTCTAGAAAGAGAAATCAGAGAAAGTAGTAGGGAGGACATTACCAAAGGAATAATATAAGACATGTAAGAAAATAGAAGAAATAACATAAGAAAAGTTCCCAGAACTGGAGGACATAATGCCCAATCCAAAGAATGCCAGGACTATATCAGTGCAATCAACATGAACTCAGACTCAGTTAAATCAGACTGGTCTTCTCCCTCCAGTATAGATTTAAAACTTTTGGCTGTCGTATCACTAGCAATCCTCTTTCAATGCCTGTCCCCAGTAGAGAACAACTTTCTCCCGTGCCCTAAATCTACTTTGTGCTGGGGCTGGCTCATACCAGCTTGCAAGAGCTGATAATTTGTCAGGAATTTTGCAATGTGGTTGTGTGATATTGTGATTGATAACAAGACTAGCACAGAGCTTCTAAATCCCTTAAGTGGCAGAGGGATAAAGGGGTCTTTTGTTATGTTAATGAGGTGACTTTTGGGATGTCCCTAGGTCACCTAAGGATGGAGGCTGGTTGCCAGAGGAAACAACCCTGTGACTGGGGTTGGAACTTTCAATGCCACCTGTCCCACCCTTCGACCCCTGGGGAGGGGAGAGGGGCTGAAGGTTGGATCAGTCACCAAGGGCCAATGATTTAATGAACCATGCCTATGTATGAAGCCTCCACAAAACCCCAAAAGGATGGGATTTGGAGAGTTTCCTGGTTGAACACATAGAGATTCTGGTCGAAGAGCACACCTGGAAAGGACATGGGAATCCCTCCCACATACCTCACCCTATGCATCTCATCCATCTGTTGGTCCTGAGTTATATCTTTTTATATAACCTGGTAATCTAGTAAGTAAAATATTTCTCTGAATTCCCTGAACAGCTCTAGCAAATTAACTGAACCCAGGAAGCGGGTCATGGGAACCTCTGATCTATGGCTGGTCAGTCTCAAGCACAGGTGACAATCTAGACTTGTAACTGGTATCTGAAGTTGGGGAGGGGGCAGTTTTGTAGTGCTGAGCCCTTAACCTGGGGGATCTGATGCTGTCTCTGGGTAGATAGTGTCAGAATTGAGTTAAATTGTAGAATGCTCAGGTTGTGTCTTAAGAATTTCTGGTTGGTGTCAGGACACCTGTCCCCCACCCCCATGCACATACACCCATACATTGGAATTAGTGATCAGAACTACCTTTTAGGTTGTTAAATACAACCATCACTATATAAACTTTCAATTAAATTATCTTAATAGCAAAAATAACGGATACTCAAAACATCACTTCCTAATGATTTTACACCATTTTATAATTATCTATGCTCTTGAGGTTATCTGTATTTGTATGGTGGAAATACCATCTAAAATCAGGCTACTGGGCATCTTTCTTGACTCTGCATTGATGACATCACGTTGGTAGTTTGAATTCGACCACAGTGAGAATATTTACACTGCAGAAATTGGCAAACAGCACAAACCAGGGCTTTTTCCCCCAGATTGCCAGTGGTTAAACGTATACCAGTATATCACTACTTATACAATTCTTTGCATATTCCTCTTGGATATACAGTTGGATGAATGGGCAGATTGCTGGTTGGTTGGTTGGTTATGTGGCTGGTTGGCTAATTGGCAGTGCGATTGGAAGGCCCCTCCCTTTCTGACAGTCCCTGGAGCCGAAAGACCGCATTCCCAGTGCATGAACAGCAGAGCAACATGAGGAGGGCCTGACTCTAGCTGCCAAATGTCTTTTCTTAGCTAAAAGTATCATCAGTCCGCTCAGTCTTGCCTAAGCATGGAGAAGGAACAGCTTGCTTGGAGAAGTGGGACATTGCCACCCATACTGCTAGGAGAAGGAAAGCCTTCCATGCAGAGGGAAGAGGCTGCCTTTTAGTCTCTTCATGCCTGTAAGTGGCCTTGGTATCAAGCTGTCCCCTGCCCGTTTCGCTGCCCACCGCACAACCCAGTACTGGACGCTGACAGCACCATGCCTCACTGACATACTCCTTATTTTCATGGAGCCTTGCTGGCAGCTAGGCAAGTGAAGAGCTAGGTACACAGCTCAGATTATACAGAAATTGCTGGTAAGAAACTCAGGCAGTCACTGGTGCAACAGAATATGAAGGGACTGGTGTAACCAGGAACTCCCTAATAATGACAGGTGTGAATGGCAGCGGGCTGTTGTGTGACCTGATTCCACTGGAGAAGCCAAGCACGGCACCCTTAACCCACCAGTACCTGCCCCCACCCCCAACCCATCTTGCTCAAGAATGTCAGGAAACACCTCCTACCGTTTTCCGGGCTCCTGGAAATGGTGGAGGGCTGGGTTCTCATCCCAGCTCTGTTTCTCTGTGACCCTGAGTATGTTAATTCATCCCTCTGGGCCTCAATTTTCCATCTGTAAAGGAATGGAATGAGCTTAGATCAGCATCTCTCAGAACATGTTAATGGCTATTTAAAAGAAAAACAAGATTTTGTGGTCAGAAGTCAGAAGGTTTCTTGGACAAATGTTTGGAAAACCCTAGCCCCATACTGGATCCCTTTCTCAGAGATTTGCAGTGTTCTTGTGTACATATTAAAGGCCCTGAGAAGTCCTGCAGGAGAGAACTATGTCTATTTTTATTCTAAGATGTGTCAAGTTTATTTCATCACAGAATCTTTTTCAAAGAATTGCTGTTTTGCGGGCTTCCCTGGTGGCGCAGTGGTTGAGAGTCCGCCTGCCGATGCAGGGGACACGGGTT
>NC_041214.2:86531654-86533843 GCF_002837175.3 Physeter macrocephalus | reverse complement strand
GCAACAGTAGAGGCCACAGAAGGGAAAGGCTCGCGCACTAAAAAAAAAAAAAAAAAAAAAAAAAAAAAAAAAAAATGAATTGCTGTTTTGGAGTATCTTCAAGGATGGGTAAGAACCTTTTGCAGGTAGGGACCATTCAGTATGACCTGGCTGATTCCAGGGATAATTGTGGTCATTTCATGTTTATTTCCAAGTCACTGGCCACAGGGTAAAGTGAAACAGGATGGAACAAACATTGTGGGCCTCCTCCGTTCCAGGTGCTTTTTACATCTCTCATGTTATTTAAACCTAATGAAAAACTCTTGAGAGGAGGGCATATTGCACCAATTTAACAGATGAGGAATATGAGACTTACTGATATTAAATTACTGACTCAAAGCTTCACAGTCAGCAAGTGGCAGAGCTGAGGTGTGGCCAGAGCATCTGATTCTGAGCCCCCTGCCCTTCCCTCCCCACCGTGCATCTCCCAGGAGGGTAGAGAAGCCTGGGATGGGCTTGTGTTCTTTCTCCCTTTCTGGGCATGAGCTGCAGCTGTTCCCATCGCCTTCTGGGCCTGGGCAAGCCCTCCCCATGCATGGAGCTGCTCCACTCAGCCCCCCAGGGCAGATGCCCCTGTCTGTGCCACGGCTGCTCTGTGGCCTGGCTGCCACCCCACACCCCAGGCTCACCAAGTGTTCGGTCTTCCTGGGTTTCTGCCTGGTGTGCTGTACCTCGCCTGCCGCAGGCAGTCTCCCCCAGTTCTCCCGTTGCCCTCTCTGTGCCCCTCCCCGTTCTCATTCCTGGCGCCTGTCCGTAGTCGGCCTTATATTAGAGACATACATGTGCTTGCTTCCCCTCAGGACTGTTTGTTTGAGTGGCTCAGGAGCCCTGGCTCCTGGCTCAGGGGTTACCGTGGAAAGCCTGGGGTCAGCCCAGCACTTCTCCGAGTGTATCACGTTTCTGGGACCCTGTTCTCGGCCCCTCTACACCCCACCCTGACCCCACAGACCCTCATGAGTGTGGGCACCCCTGGGAGACAGGAGAGTGAGTAGATGGAAGCTTGGTAGATAGAAGAGTGATACTGGCGTCAGAGAGACCAGCCCTGGCCCTCCACCTTCACCTCCCTGAGCCTCACCTGTGAGACGGAGACCCAGGGTGGGCCTGAGAACTCAACGGAGAAATGCACTTAGCGTTCTCCGCCGCCCGCTCTGCACACAGTGAGCGAGTGATACGCGTGGTGAGGACTAAGCAGACGGCGCTGCCGAAGACGACTCGGGGCAGAGCGCTCCGGGGCTGCTGCAGGACGATGGCCTCTTTGGGAAATGGGCTCCGAGATGAAGAGCAGCCTCCGGGGGCGTACAGGCGAGAGCTGTTAGGAGCCACACCTGTGCGGGGGCGGGGGGAAGGGAGGACGCAGGATTGCATAAGGGAAGAAGTGGAGGCTTCAGCTGACTCCAGGGGCTGGGAGTGGGAGCGGGGGCGGGATGCTTCGGTATTGTCCTGTGTTGGAGGGAGGGGCCAGACATTTATACCGCTAAGCTGATCACTCACCCACTGTGGGACGCCCCGGAGGGAGGGGAGATCTTGCTCCAGGCAGGTTTCTTCAGCTCAGCCCATCCTCACGGCCGTGTGCTGGCTGCTGTCTGGCCATGCTCTTAGCAGCAGGGATGATGAATCCTTCTTTCTGAAGGGGGTCTGAGCAGCTCCTGGTGGTGCCCGCCCCAGAGGTCCTTGAGCCAAGTGGTTCTCAAACTCACATCACCTGGAGGCTGTGTTAAACCATCAATGGAGCCCCAAGTGCTAGGGTTTCTGAGTCAGTGGGTCCCAGGTGGGCCCGAGAATTTGCTACCAGGTGGTGATGCTGCTGCCACCCCAGGGGACCACATTCTGAGCACACTGTTCTAGTCTCATTTTTTTATACCTGACACACGGGGTATTATTTGGGGACTGTGTGAATATCCTGCTCCTCAAAGACCTCTTGCCCAATGGTTTTAGCATCCATTGACTTGCAGGTGTCGATTATTCTATCAGTGGTTACAAATGTTGCTTTGCTAATTCTCTAATTCCTTCTGGATTAGAGGAGCTTTCTCTCTCTTTACTTTACCCTTTAGACCAGTGGCTCTGTATTTGAATTACCTGGGAGCTTTTAAAAATGATTAGTGCCTGCATATATACAATGGACTATTACTGAGCCATAAAAAGAAATGAAA
>NC_041214.2:86515676-86529616 GCF_002837175.3 Physeter macrocephalus | reverse complement strand
CAGAGCAACTAAACCCGTGCACCACAACTACTGAGCCCGCATGCCACAACTACTGAAGCCTGCACGCCTAGAGCCCGTGCTCTAGGAGCAAGAGAAGCCACCGCAATGAGAAGCCCGCGCACCGCAACGAAGAGCAGCCCCTGCTCGCCGCAACTAGAGAAAGCCCATGCGCAGCAACGAAGACCCAATGCAACCATAAATGAATGAATAAATGAATGAAGAAAGTAGCATCCAAGTAGGGTCTTGGGATGCTCAGAACTTCTTGGGGTGGGACAGGGCACACCAGTAGCCGAAAGCAGTACTGTCTCTCCAGTCTCCTGTTTGAGCCCTTGTCAACAGAAGGTGCCAGAAGAAGGAGTCTGAAGTCCCAGGTTACATCTGTGCATGGTTATGGGAGCCTGTGGCACACAAGGCCCCTTCTCCATTGCTAAGACCAAGAAGTGACTGCAGTCCTGGTTTTGCCACTGCCCTTGCTGTGTGACCTTGGGCAAGTCCCCCACCCCCCCGCTCACCCGTGGGCCTCAGTGTCCTCACTTTCTGCTCGGCCCTTCAGGCTGTAGCACTCTGTGGCCCTGGTGTTATTCTTGGGGCCCAGGCTCCCATTCAAAGGGGCAGAACTGGCTTGGGCCCAGTCCATCACCACTCTCCCCTCCTGTGGCCTGCATTTTTGGTACAGCAACAGGGAGCACCAGGGGTTTGCAGGTTGGTGAGCAGATGAGGCCGACCACTCTCTCCAGGTTTATCTACTGCAAGCTGCAAGCAGTCGGGGGAGGGACACTGGGACTCTAGCTTTGGTGCTGGGTGACCTTGGGCGAGTCACTTTCCCTTTCTGAGTTTCAGGTTCCTCATCTGTTGAAAGGGGCAATGCCTGCCTCTGTCCTCCAAGAATTGTTGGGCAGATCAAAGTTGCTGGCCTTTGAACCCAGTAAAGAGTCATTGGTTGAATGTGGGGGGAGAACAGTTATTTTCATCATGAGGTAGAATCCTCGGGTCCCTCCCTCCCTGCAGGAGATTTGCAAATCTGGGGCAGTATTTTTCCCTCATAGCCGGGTCACCGGATTTCGTTTTCTTTCTCCTCCTTCAGCTCTCCATCCCCTTCAAAAGATGAACTTGCCTGCCACCCAACTCCAGAGGAGTGCTGTGAGGTTCAATGAAGTAATACTTGCAAAAACCATCTGGCTATGAAACCAGCTCCTTTCGTTGCTTTCCCTGGGCTCTGCATGCCCACCTCCCTGCCCCCAGAGAGGGAGCTGGGTGGGATCCTTGCCAGGCCCCCAGCTTCAGAGGCCCCTCCTCCCCACACTTTCCTCTTGCAGCCCCAGCTCCGGGTCCCTGGTACTTTGTCCTGGGTCTTCTGACACCCCAGAGCAAGTCCCTTCATACACTACCAAGCCTTGGCCACCTGGCCCTCTACAGGCCAAAGATTCACCCCAAAGGACCAAGCTCTTTTCTCTCCTTGGAGTTTTTCTCCCTTTCTTGGAGAATGTCAAAGAGAGGAATGGAGTTTAGAAGAAATCAATGTCTTTGGATGGAGGAGAACTTGCTGCATACACAGTAAATCAATTTGGCACAAATTTACAGAGCACCTGCTGTGGGTGGAGCCCTCAGCCCTGGAGGGAATCAGAGTTGAATCAGCCCCCTCTGGGCCACGGAGATCACGGGCAGGAGGGGAGATCGACACAGGCATTAGGAATTCATATTTAAGCTGAAGAGTGTTGCCAAACCAGAAAACTGTTTACCCCTCTGAGCCAGCTGCCTCTTCCTTACCTGTGGTATGCTGGCAATAATACCTACCTAGAGGTGATTGTGCAGAAAACAGGAAATGAATTTTTTTTAATGCATGTGAAAGGACTTTGCAAGTAGCAACACACCATCTGGCAGCGTTTCTTGGAGGAGGCTGGATTTGCACCTTGAAAATGGTGTAATATTAAGTTTGACTGTTAGTACCAGAGAAATCCAAAATAGCAAATGACTTAAGCAAAATACAAGGCTCTTTCTTCTCACAGAACTAGCCAGAGGTAGGTGGCCTAGTGCTAGTATAGCAGCTCCATGGGGTCAAGAACCCACAGTATCCTTCTGCCTTGTTGCTTTTCTATATATTGC
Organism: Physeter macrocephalus; assembly: GCF_002837175.3. Taxonomy (NCBI): domain Eukaryota; kingdom Metazoa; phylum Chordata; class Mammalia; order Artiodactyla; family Physeteridae; genus Physeter; species Physeter macrocephalus. The sequence goes on along the minus strand of NC_041214.2, from coordinate 86,527,513 downwards.
TTCAGTCCCAAGATTACCTCATGGTCCAAAATGGCTGCTCCAGTTCCAGCCATTAAATCCACATTCCAGACACCAAGGAGGAAAAGGAGAAAGGTCTATCTCTTCCCTTTAAATAAAAGTCCCTGAAAAAAAAAAAAAAAAGTCCCTGAAGTAGCACTTACCTGTTGACTAGATCTTAGTCACATGGCCATATCTACTGTAAGAAACGCTGGGAAATGTAGTCTTCCTTCTGAGTGGCCATATTCTCAGCTAAATATCCCATGGAACAGTGGAGAACAGATTTTGGGACCAGCAAACCTCGGCTGCTACAGGTGGGCGGGCCTCTGGCTGCTTGCAGACTTTGTCTTCAGCTCTCATTTCTTTTTGCTTTAAGGAGCCCTCTTTCTGCCCCTCCCATCTGGTATCCAGATGAATGAACCCACAAGAGCTTGGCCGGCTGTCTCTGACTTCTGACTTCCCTGGGAAAGCACAGAAAGTTACCTATACCATTTCAGCTGCTCCAGAAAGAGCTCTGCCAGGAGCAGAGGGGTGTAATGGGGGGTTGTCTGCACAACCTCGGTGGTGTGAACCCATTGATCTGAAGATTTGGCCCCAGACAGGAGGGGTCCTGTCTCTGAGGCTTCTCTGAGGCCCCAGGCAGGAAGGCTGACCCAGGAGCTGAAGGAGACACACACCCCTCCTCTCCCCATGGTGAGGAAGGGGATTCTGTCTCTTGGACCTACCTCCACTTTTCCCACGTGGACAGGGGTGGCCCCGCCAGGCCCTGGGCCTCTCCACCTGAAGAGGAGAAAGCCTGGAGAGGAGCTGGATGAGTTGCAGAGAGTGGTTGTCTGGAGGATTCCATCTCTGCCTGCCTTGGGGCATCCAGGCTTCAGGAACATGGGAGATCCTGAGAGGCTCTTGGCGTTCATTTCCCCTGCCCACTGCTGCCTGGCTTCTTACACAGACCTCCTCACACAGCTCAGTGCCTTGTCCTGGCCCTGTGCCCGCCTTGCCCCTGTCCTCCCACAGCCTTGTGAAAAAGCCTGTCCTACCTTTGTTTATAGTGATCCCTGGCCTGGAATGTACCGATCCCCTGGCTTTCAGGCCAGACCCTGCCTCCAAGTTCCCCTGTGCCCTCTTCCCATAGTTCCCTGCTTCTACCCCACCTGGCTGTGACCCACCCCCCACCTCAATCTTGGAATCCCCTTTGCACTCAACGCACACCTCTCTGAATGGGACCACTTTTGGTGTCCGGTGTAGGTATTTGGAGCCTGTCCTGAGTTCTGCCCTAGACTGAGACCCTTCATATAGAGGGGCCATCTCTCTGTCCCCAGTAAGGACCTGGCCCAGAGTAGGTGCTCAGCGATGTACACTGAAGGAACACTGATGGACACAGCCCATCTCCCCACTGCCCACTGGATAAAAGTGTTTGCTCACGGCAACAAGGTGGTGGGTCCCTAGAGCTATGAGGACTTCAAGGGTATATGGGTGGATTTAGTAGACTAAACTGCATGCAGCACAGTTTAGGACACTGCATTGGGACATGAACTCTGAGATCCAAACAGCCTGGTTTCAAATAAGCTCATGGGAACAAGTTGTCTTTAGTGAACTTGAGGACCCACTGCATCTCCCCGTACCAGGTCCGGCAGCCCTGTCTGAAGACCAGCCAAGATGGGAAGAACATAAATACTCCTGAAGCAGGAAGAAGCAGATGTGAAACAAAAAGTCCTCCAGCCCCTTGTCCTTGTCCTTTGAAACTATAAAGGCCTGAAACCATCTCCCCTCCCCACCCTACCCTTCTTGCACAAATTAAACCCTAGAAATTCCACTGTGGCTGGGATTACAGCTGTTTATTTCACTGTGTCTTAAACACTTCTCTGAACCTTGAAGGTCAACATTGCAGCACTTCCTGTATCAGAAATGAAATGATCAATCGTTAGCTCCAATTAGCCAAGGCCCACCTCTCGATGTGTGGTAAGGACTGCATCATTCTCCCCTCCCCCCGCCTTTTTTTTTTTTTTTTTGCTGTATGCGGGCCTCTCACTGTTGTGGCCTCTCCCGCTGCGGGGCACAGGCTCCGGACGCGCAGGCTCAGCGGCCATGGCTCACGGGCCCAGCCGCTCCGTGGCATGTGGGATCTTCCCGGACCGGGGCACGAACCCGTGTCCCCTGCATTGGCAGGCGGATTCTCAACCACTGTGCCACCAGGGAAGCCCTCCCCTTCCCTTTTAACCTGCATCAATCTCTACGCGATTAACGCCACCTAACTCATCGTTTACTCTGCCAGGTGTGTCTACCGAACAACCCTCTGGCTCACCTGATCCTTGTCTCTGCTGACCCTCGCTCAGACTTATTTATTCAGCTCTGCTGTTGCTAAAATGCACCAGTTAAACTCAGTTTCAGGGAGAAAAATGTATCCAGGGTGGTTTTTATACCCTCCCCTCCCTGTGCTGAAAGAGGTAATTCACGATTGAAAATGACTTATCTGAGGAATTTTCTCTAGGACTAAAATCCTAGATTTTTTCTCAGCTCTTTGTTTTAGCATCTCAACTTCTTTACTGATAATATTTTCGATGCCTGAGAACATGTTTGGTGTTTTAGCTTTTTACTGTATCTACTTTGCATACAGAAGGGCATACATAAGTGTACAGCTTGATGCATCTTTGCAAACAAGACATACCTGTGTAACCACTCTGTCATTTTTCAAGTCCTGATTTATCCAAATAAGATTCCATCTAGAGGAGAAGCCCCAACTGTGGGCCCAGATCAGAGCCTTTATTAGACTCACCAGGCCTCACAACAAGCTAAAAGTAGGTTTAACTCTGTCCCTTGTGCAGAAGAGGAAATATAGGCTCTGAGAGTCTGGCTACCAGGCTGGTCAGAGGGCTGGGGCTCAGACCAGCGACCCCTCCCCCGACCCCCAGCACCAAGTCTGACCTCTTCCTACTTCCCCTGCCTGCCTGGCCCAGCTCACTGTACTGCATGACCTGCTCTCTGGTCTTCCTGGAGCTGATGTGCCCGAAGTGTGGGCCCCAAACAGTGGATGGGTAGATGGATGGATGGATTGACAGAGATGGGAGTGGCAAGGACAGCAAGTCTATACTTTCCTTCCCATGCGGGTGTCCTTGGAGGGCCTTATGTTGTCCAGCCAGGGACCCTGTAAACTTGTCTTCAGGCATCAGGCAGCACACTGCCCACTTCCTTGCTGAGAACTCCGTCAGTTCACTGGGAGACCAGAGCCCACATATATCGATTCTCAGGTAACAAGTAGCACTTACCAGGCATCTGCTGCATCCCCATCATCTGCATCAGGCTGGTCCATCACTCGGACATTTAACAATAGCACGGCAATACACTGACCAGTGAGAAGGATGCAGCCATAGAGCTGGAGCAGAGTCCTGGAGGCCCTGCCAGCCCAGACATCACCCTTTAGCAGCCAGGCAGGGGGCTGGGGGCATTGGATGAGGTGCTGGGCATCTAGAGGTGGCGGGCTCTCTGGGGCTCAGGCAGCAACTGTACAGAAGTTTTTCAGTACTTTCACAACTGACCTGGACACACAAGTGCACCCTGAGTGACCATCAGCCCTGCTTGGAGACCTCGTGAAGAAAAGATCTATTCTTCGCTCCCAGAGAGCTTGTGACTGAGCTGAGGAGACAGGTGAGAGGTTCACAGCTGGAGAGAATCAGTGCTTCAGTCTCAGCTGGTCAGTCCATTTGCTTGTCCACCCTTGTGTATCACAGCCCTGCTACCTGCCAGGCACTGGAGGATGACTATAAGATGGTCCCTGCCCATAGGAGTGCACCGATTACAGGAGGAGTGAGGCAGCTACACAGACAACCACAGTTTAATCTCATTTGGGTTGATACGCTGAGTTTGACATCACTTTAGAGCATCTTCATGGGAATTACCAAGCTTAGATATAGCACGGCAATACACTGACCAGTGAGAAGGATGCAGCCATAGAGCTGGAGCAGAGTCCTGGAGGCCCTGCCAGGCCAGACATCACCCTTTAGCATGATGGAATGCTTACGGAATCACTTTTTCTAATTCCCTGTGTTTCAGATGGGGAGCCTGGGGTCCGTGGCAGAGAAGTTACACACTCCAGGGTGGAGGACGAGGGCAGAACCACACTTCCTTGCCCCCTCCCCTGCCCCCTCCCCTGCCCCCTTGGCCCCTCCCCATGTACCAAATTTTGGCTCCAATCCTGGAAGCAGTAACTTCAAGGAGGTAGAGAAGCTGCTGAGGGTCACATGCTGACAGCTTGACAAAGGGGCAGGTCACAAAATTATAATAAGCCAACGACAGCAAGAACTCAAAAGCAGGACTCTCGGGGGCCACCTGTGTAGGGGCACTTGCTCCACCCTCCCCAGTGGGCCTGAGCTATCAAATTATGCTCAATTTAAAAAACTGAAGTAGAGTTGATTTATAATATTGTGTTAGTTTCAGGTGGACAGCAAAGTGCTTCAGTTATATATATATATATTTTCCAGATTATTTTCCATTACAGGTTATTATAAGATATTGAATATAGTTCCCTGTGTTTTGCCATATTACAGCAAGTCCTTGTTGCTTATCTACTTTATGTTTAGTAGTGTGTATCTGTCAGTCCCATACTCCTAATTTATCCCTGCTCCGCCCTCTTTCCCCTTTGGTAACCATAAGTTTGTTTTCTGTCCATGAGTCTGTTTTTGTTTTGTACATAGATTCATTTGTATTATTTTTTAGATTCCACACATAAGTGGTATCATACAATATTTGTCTTTGTCTGACTTCACTGTTTTGTTCAATTTATTTGCTTAAGAGTATAAGGGGAGTACAGTGTTCTTTGGACGTTTTATATCTAAATTATAAATAATACGTTTACGTTTACACTTTGGAATTGTCTTTACTTGTCCACCACAGTGACCTCTGTGGAACCCCTGTTTCCTGGCAGGGTCTGATAGGGGATTTTCCAGGAACTCTGTAGCGCTCTCCTGTGAGAATCACATAGGGAAGCTCACTGTCAGTTCTAAAGGCCCAGTTACAGTATAGACCAATCACTGATGTACCAAAGTGTACAGGATCGCCTTTACTTACTCTGACCTGGGCACTCTTTTGAAGGAAAATGGATTTTGGATGTAAATGCTCTGTGATGACTCCATGTTCCTGGGACATAAGCCGCTCAAGGCCCTTGAAAGCAGAGATTCAGGAACCAGTGGCCAGGTTCACCAAACAGGTAGGGGCCCCTTCCCACCCTGAGGGGTGCCCCACTTGCCAAGGGATCGTAGGGTGCTGGCAACTCCTGGGACTGCCTCTTTCTGCCACACTTGTGTCACAGGGAAATTCCAGGTTTCTCCAGAGATCATCTCAGCTGCTTGGAATCCTGCCCTTTGACCTGTCTGGGCTGGCGCAGGCCTGGAAGGAAAGGAAAATAAATAAATATAAATCCATTTGGTCACGGGCAAAACATTTATCTTTCAACAGGAAGCTTCCTGAGGAAGAGCAGTGGAGGGGTTTGGAGCAAGAGCACTGTGTGAGACTTGGCCTGTCCAGGCCTTTGCTTGTCAGGGTTAGTGCCTGGCGTGCCCCACGGAGCCTCGCCAGCAGTGGCATCATGGCTGCACTGAGCGCTAGCGCTGCATGGGTACCCTGGAGCCCCTGCCCTTCCCACCTAGGTCCCTCCAGGGATGCACCTCCCTCTGAGCCAGCGAGGGCAGCTGATGGGCCCAGTCTGGCTCCCTGCAGCTTCCCAAGCAGAGGAGGAAATGAGTCTTTGCCACTGAAGCCAGTGAGCCAGCCTCCCTCCAGGACCTGGGTCTTCCTCGGGGCTGTGGAGGAAATGCTGGGGCGAGGGGTAGGGTTGGGAAGCCAAACTCACATGTTCCCTGTGGGGGTGTCATTGGACCTTCCAGGATCCTAAAAGAGAGAGGATGCTTGTGTCCTTCTGGTAATGGCCTTGGGAATCACTTGCCTGTGACACTTGTCACTTCCCCTTTATATCTATACATCTCTGTCCTTGTCTGGCTCTGGCCAGAAACCTTGTGTGTCCTTTACATGCTAAAGAACAGTTGGGGTCCCAGAAATCCTTTCCTGAAGCTCAAGGAAATCCAGTGACCTATGGTCAAAAGTCCATTTGCTTATCAGCTGGTGAAAAGTCATGGTGTCTCTCTCAAGCTCCACCCAGTAGATGAGGTCAACTCTGTAAGTCCCAAGGGCACCTTAAAATGACCACATAGAAACTAGTTCCCCACTTGCCCCTCTTCCATCTTCTTGTCCTTACTCTACCCTATCCTTCCTTCTGCTGGACATCTGAGAACTCAAAGTTATTCCACATCCCCCAAACCTCTTAACATCTTAAATCAGAATCCAGGTGATTATCTGATGTCCCAAAGATGTCCATTATGACAACCCCTATTTCACTTGATTTGGTTAAATTGATCTCTTTTCATTCATTCAATTATTCATTCATTCATTCCGGACACTTCTAAGGTGCTGGGGCCCTCTGCTGGAGCTAGAGTCACAGAGGTGAGGAGGATTCAGGTTAGGCCCGATGGGAGAGTAGCATAGACAACTACCACCCACACCTGGGCCAGCAAGAGCACTTTGTACTGGGCTGGAGGGGCAGCCCTCAGTGGGCTCCACGCTTACTGCACACCCATTCATCAAATATCTGGATCGCTTGCAACAGGAAACACAGGCCACAATATAGTGGTCAGTGTAAACAGCAGAGAATCAGAAGATGCGAAAAGGGTATAAACTAGGCTCTGTCTGCATCACTGTTAGAAAATTGTAGTTCATTCATTCAGGAAGCTTGATGGATAGCTAAAGTGGGTCCACCAGGAAGAGTACAGAGAATAGCAGCCCCATGGTGCTCCTCCATGGAGCAGGCCAGCCCCTGAGCTGGCGCATCACATATATCAGCATGAGTAATCCTCAGCACGACCCTGTGCAGTAGGTACTCTGCACATTCCCATTCTATAGGTGAAGAAACAGAATCAGAGGAATTATGTGGCTGGCTCACAGTCACAGAGCTAGACCTGGAATTCAAATACAGGTCTGTCTGACTCCAGTGTTTCTGTTGATTATGGCACAGAAAGGATTCCTTGTTTCCACCAGCTTCTTTTTAATCAAGGCAGACCAGGGATTCACGCATTGGCTAAGCTAGCCTTTGAGGGCAGTGACGTATATTTAGCACCTACAAAGCAACATTCGCCGTTTCATGTTTGCTGGTATTCTGGGAACTGACTGTTGACAATTACCCACGAGGCTTTATCTCAGGTTATGTTTTGAAATCTCAGCCCATATTTACTTTGCCCACAGAAAGGCTCTGGAAATGGAATGGACTGAAAGTCAGGTGATTGAAGTTGTAATCCTGGACTAGCAGGGGATTAGCAGTGTAACCTTGGAGAAGTCACTTTTCTCTAGTTTCAATTTCCCTATTTGAAAATGAAAAAGAACACAGTTCTACTTTAAGACTTGGAGAGAAGTACAGGTGCATCAAGAAGCATGCCCAAGTATGTTCATGTCAGCACTGCATGTGATGGTGAAAACCTGAAAACCACCACAGTAACCTCATGTGGTAGCCAACCTCCAAGTTGGCCCTCAAGGACCCCACCTCCTGGTATTGCCCCAGGTGTAGTCCTCTCCCATTGAACCAGGGTTGTTATGCATGACCAATAGCCAATAGCACATGGCAGAGTGATGGCATGCCATTCTTGAACTTAGGCTATAAAAACACATCAGCTTCGATCTTGGGTTCTCTCCCTCTTTCTCATCACTAAGAAAGCTGCCTTGCTGTGAGCAGCCTTATAGAAAGCCCCATGCAGAGAAAGACTGAGTCTTCTTGCCAATACACATGTAAGTGATGGCTTATACCTTATATGCCAATGTTTTACTCCCAGCCAAGTCTTCAGTTGACTGAAGCCCTGGCCCACAGCTCAGCTGCAACCTCATGAGAGACCCTGATCCAGAACCACCAGGATAAGTTGTTCCCAGATTCCTGGCCTCAGAAACTGAGTAGTTAATAAATGTGTGTGGTTTTAAAGTGCTAAATTGGGGGGTAATTTGTTACACAGCAATAAATAGCTAATACATGCCATACTATAGAATTTTATGCAACAGTTTAAAAATAGACTAAACTCTGTGTGCTGATATGGAAAGGTTTCTAAGATTTTTTTTTTAACATCTTTATTGGAGTATAACTGTTTTACAATGGTTTGTTAGTTTCTGCTTTACAACAAAGTGAATCAGTTATACTTATACATATGTTCCCCCCTCTTGTGTCTCCCTCCCTCCCACCCTCCCTATCCCACCCCTCTAGGTGGTCACAAACCACCTAGCTGATCTCCCTGTGCCATGCGGCTGCTCCCCACTAGCTATCCACCCTACGTTTGGTAGCGTATATATGTCCATGCCACTCTCTCACTTCGTCACAGCTTACCCTTCCCCCTCCCCATATCCTCAAGTCCATGCTCTGGTAGGTCTGTGTTTTATTCCCGTCCTACCCCTAGTCTCTTCATGACATTTTCTTTTTCTTAGATTCCATATATATGCAGTATTTGTTTTTCTCCTTCTGACTTACTTCACTGTGTATGACAGACTCCAGGTCCACCTGCCTCACTACAAATAACTCAGTTTCATTTCTTTTTATGGCTGAGTAATATTCCATTGTATATATGTGCCAAATCTTCTTTATCCATTCATCCGTTGATGGACACTTGGGTTGCTTCTATGCCCTGGCTATTGTAAATAGAGCTGCAATGAACATTTTGGTACATGACTCTTTTTGAATTACGGTTTTCTCAGGGTATATGTCCAGTAGTGGGATTGCGGGGTCGTATGGTAGTTCTATTTGTAGTTTTTTAAGGAACCTCCATACCGTTCTCCATAGTGGCTGTATCAATTTACATTCCCACCAGCAGTGCAAGAGGGTCCCCTTTTCTCCACACCCTCCCCAGCATTTATTATTTCTAGAGTTTTTGATGATGGCCAATCTGACCGGTGTGAGATGATATCTCATTGTCGTTTTGATTTGCATTTCTCTAATGATTAATGATGTTGAGCATTCTTTCATGTGTTTGTTGGCGATCTGTATATCTTCTTTGGAGAAATGTCTATTTAGTTCTTCTGCCCATTTTTGGATTGGGTTGTTTGTTTTTTTGTTATTGAGCTGCAAGAGTTGCTTATAAATTTTGGATATTAATCCTTTGTCAGTTGCTTCATTTGCAAATATTTTCTCCCATTCTGAGGGTTGTCTTTTGGTATTGTTTATGGTATCCTTTGCTGTGCAAAAGCTTTTAAGTTTCATTAGGTCCCATTTGTTTATTTTTGTTTTTATTTCCATTTCTCTAGGAGATGGGTCAAAAAGGATCTTGCTGTGATTTATGTCATAGAGTGTTCTGCCTATGTTTTCCTCTAAGAGTTTGATAGTGTCTGGCCTTACATGTAGGTCTTTAACCCATTTTGAGTTTATTCTTGTGTGTGGGGTTAGGGAGTGTTCTAATTTCCTACTTTTACATGTAGCTGTCCAGTTTTCCCAGAACCACTTATTGAAGAGACTGTCTTTTCTCCACGGTATATCCTTGCCTCCTTTATCAAAGATAAGGTGACCATATGTGTGTGGGTTTATCTCTGGGATTTCTATCCTGTTCCATTGATCTGTATTTCTGTTTTTGTGCCAGTACCATACTGTCTTGATTACTGTAGCCTTGTAGTATAATCTGAAGTCAGGGAGCCTGATTCCTCCAGCTCCATTTTTCGTTCTCAAGATTGCTTTGGCTATTCGGGGTCTTTTGTGTTTCCATACAAATTGTGAAATTTTTTTTCCTAGTTCTGTAAAAAATGCCAGTGGTAGTTTGATAGGGATTGCATTGAAAGATTGCTTTTGCTATTTGGGGTCTTTTGTGTTTCCATACAAATTGTGAAATTTTTTTTTCTAGTTCTGTAAAAAATGCTAGTGGTAGTTTGATAGGGATTGCATTGAATCTGTAGATTGCTTTGGGTAGTAGAGTCATTTTCACAATGTTGATTCTTCCAATCCAAGAACATGGTATATTTCTCCACCTATTTGTATCATCTTTAATTTCTTTCATCAGTGTCTTATAGTTTTCTGCATACAAGTTTTTTGTCTCCTTAGGTAGGTTTATTCCTAGATATTTTATTCTTTTTGTTGCAATGGTAAATGGGAGTGTTTTCTTAATTTCACTCTCAGATTTTTCATCATTAGTGTATAAGAATGCCAGAGATTTCTGTGCATTAATTTTGTATCCTGCTACTTTGCCAAATTCATTGATTAGCTCTAGTAGTTTTCTGGTAGCCTCCTTAGGATTCTCTATGTATAGTATCATGTCATCTGCAAACAGTGACAGCTTTACTTCTTCTTTTCCTATTTGGATTCCTTTTATTTCTTTTTCTTCTCTGATTGCTGTGGCTAGAACTTCCAAAACTATGTTGAATAAGAGTGGTGAGAGTGGGCAACGTTGTCTTGTTCCTGATCTTAGTGGAAATGGTTTCAGTTTTTCACCATTAAGAACGATGTTGGCTGTGGGTTTGTCATATATGGCCTTTATTATGTTGAGGAAAGTTCCCTCTATGCCTACTTTCTGCAGGGTTTTTGCCATAAACGGGTGTTGAATTTTGTCAAAAAGCTTTCTCTGCATCTATTGAGATGATCATATGGTTTTTCTCCTTCAGTTTGTTGATATGGTGTATCACGTTGATTGATTTGCATAGATTGAAGAATCCTTGCATTCCTGGAATAAACCCCACTTGATCATGGTGTATGATCCTTCGGCAGGCGGACTCTCAACCACTGCGCCACCAGGGAAGCCCTGGCCTGTAGTTTTCTTTCGTTGTGACGTTTTTGTCTGGTTTTGGTATCAGGGTTATGGTGGCCTCGTAGAATGAGTTTGGGAGGGTTCCTCCCTCTGCTATTTTTTGGAAGAGTTTGAGAAGGATGGGTGTTAGCTCTTCTCTAAATGTTTGATAGAATTCGCCCGTGAAGCCATCTGGTCCTGGGCTTTTGTTTGTTGGAAGATTTTTAATCACAGTTTCAATTTCAGTGCTTGTGATTGGTCTGTTCATATTTTCTATTTCTTCCTGGTTCAGTCTCGGCAGGTTGTGCATTTCTAAGAATTTGTCCATTTCTTCCAGGTTGTCCATTTTATTGGCATAGAGATTCTTGTAGTAATCTCTCATAATCTTTTGTATTTCTCCTGTGTCAGTTGTTACTTCTTTTTCATTTCTAATTCTGTTGATTTGAGTCTTCTCCCTTTTTTTCTTGATGAGTGTGGCTAATGGTTTATCAATTTTATTTATCTTCTCAAAGAACCAGCTTTTAGTTTTATTGATCTTTGCTATCATTTCCTTCATTTCTTTTTCATTTATTTCTGATCTGATCTTTATGATTTCTTTCCTTCTGCTCAATTTGGGGATTTTTGTTCTTCTTTCTCTAATTGCTCTGGGTGCAAATTTACGTTGTTTATTCGAGATGTTTCCTGTTTCTTGAGGTAGGATTGTATTGCTATAAACTTCCTTCTTAGAACTGCTTTTGCTGCATGCCATAGGTTTTGGGTCATTGTGTTTTCATCGTCATTTGTTTGTAGGTATTTTTTTGACTTCCTCTTTGATTTCTTCAGTGATCTCTTGGTCATTAAGTAGTGTATTGCTTACCTCCATGTGTTTAGGTTTGTACAGATTTTTTCCTGTGATTGATATCTAGTCTCATAGCGTTTTGGTCAGAAAAGATACTTGATATGATTTCAGTGTTCTTAAATTTACCAAGGCTTGATTTGTGACCCAAGATATGATCTATCCTGGAGAATGTTCCATGAGCACTTGAGAAGAAAGTGTATTCTGTTGTTTTTGGATGGAATGTC
>NC_041214.2:86513394-86515257 GCF_002837175.3 Physeter macrocephalus | reverse complement strand
CCAATATATGATCTATCCTGGAGAATGTTCCATGAGCACTTGAGAAAAATGCTTTTTGTTTTTTTGGATGGAATGTCCTATAAATATCAATTAAGTCCATCTTGTTTAATGTATCATTTAAAACTTGTGTTTCCTTATTTATTTTCATTTTGGATGATCTGTCCATTGGTGAAAGTGGGGTGTTAAAGTCCCCTACTATGATTGTGTTACTGTTGATTTCCCCTTTTATGGCTGTTGTTAGTATTTGCCTTATGTATTGAGGTGCTCCTATGTTGGGTGCATAAATATTTACAATTGTTATATCTTCTTCATGGATCAGTCCCTTGATCATTATGTAGTGTCCTTCTTTGTCTCTTGTAATAGTCTTTATTTTAAAGTAATTTTGTCTGATATGAGAATTGCTACTCCAGCTTTCTTCTGATTTCCATTTGCATGGAATATCTTTTTTCCATCCCCTCACTTTCAGTCTGTATGTGTCACTACGTCTGAAGTGGGTCTCTTGTGGAGCGCATGTATATGGGTCTTGTTTTTGCATCCATTTAGCCAGTCTGCGTCTTTTGGTGAGAGCATTTACATTTAAGGTGATTATCGTTATGTATGTTCCTATTACCATTTTCTTAATTGTTTTGCGTTTGTTATTGTAGGTCTTTTCCTTCTCTTGTGTTTCTTGCAGGGAAGTTCCTTTAGCATTTGTTGTAAAGCTGGGTAATCTTGGTTGTAGGTTTTTCCCTTTCATCACTTTAAATATGTTCTGCCACTCCCTTCTGGCTTGCAGAGTTTCTGCTGAAAGATCAGCTGTTAACCTTATGGGGATTCCCTTGTGTGTTTTTTGTTGTTTTTCCCTTGCTGCTTTTAATATTTTTTTTTATTTAATTTTTGATAGTTTGATTAGTATGTGTCTTGGCGTGTTTCTCCTTGGATTTATCCTGTATGGGACTCTCTGTGCTTCCTGGACTTGATTAACTATTTCCTTTCCCATATTAGGGAAGTTTTCAACTATAATCTCTTCAAATATTTTCTCAGTCCCTTTCTTTTTCTCTTCTTGTTTTGCAACCCCTATAATTAGAATGTTGATGCATTTAATGTTGTCCCAGAGGTCTATGAGACTGTCCTCAGTTCTTTTCATTGTTTTTTCTTGCTTATCTTACTGTGTTTGGGGTCTCCTTTTTTCAGGCTGCACGTTCGTAGTTCACATTGTTTTTGGTGTCTGTCCTCAGTGGCTAAAGTTGGTTCAGTGAGTTGAGTAGGTTTCCTGGTTGGGGGGACTAGTGCCTATGTTCTGGTGGATGAGGCTGGATCTTGTCTTTCTGGTGGGCAGGTCCACGTCTGGTGGTGTGTTTTGGGGTGTCTGTAGCCTTATTATAATTTTAGGCAGCATCTCTGCTAATGGATGGGGCTGTAGTCCTGTCTTGCTATTTGTTGGGCATATGGTGTCCAGCACTGTAGCTTGCTGGTCATTGAGTGAAGCTTGGTCTTGATGTTAAGAAGGAAATCTCTGGGAGATTTCACCATTTGATATTTTGTGGAGCTGGGAGGCCTCTTGTGGACCAGTGTCCTGAAGTTGGTTCTTCCACTTCAGAGACATAGCCCTGACGCCTGGCTGGAGCACCAAGAGCCTTTAATCCACACGGCTCAGAATAAAAGGGAGAAAAAATAGAAAGGAAAGAAAGAAAGGAACGAAGCAAGGAAGGAAGGATGAAAGGCAGGAAGGAAGGAGGAAAGGAAAATAGGAAGGAAGGAAGGGAGGAAGGAAGGGCGGAAGGAAGGAAGAAAGAAAGAAAGAAGATAAAATAAAGTAGGATAAAATAAAGTTATTAAAATAAAAAATAATTATTAAGAAGAAAAATTTTAAAAAGTAAAAAA
>NC_041214.2:86494787-86513327 GCF_002837175.3 Physeter macrocephalus | reverse complement strand
AAAGCTATACAGACAAAATCTCACACAGCAGCACACACATACACACCCACAAAAAGAGAAAAAGGGGAAAATAATAATATATCTTGCTCCCAAAGTCCACCTCCTCACCTTGGGATGATTCGCTGTCTATTCAGGTATTCCACAGATGCAGGGCACTTCAAGTTGATTGTGGAGATCCACTGCTTCTGAGGCTGCTGAGAGAGATTTTCCTTTCTCCTCTTTGTTCGCACAGCTCCTGGTGTTCAGCTTTGGTCTTGGCCCCGCCTCTGCGCGTATTTTGCCCGAGGGAGTCTGTTCTTCGCTCAGACAGGACGGGGTTAAAGAAGCAGCTGATTCGGGGGCTCTGGCTCAGGCCGGGGGGGAGGGAGGGGTACGGATGTGGGGCGAGCCTGTGGCGGAAGCGGCTGGCATCACGTTGCACCAGCCCCTCTCCTCTCACACCAGGAAACAAAGAGGCAAGAAAAAGTCTCTTGTCTCTTCGGCAGCTCCAGACTTCTCCTGGACTCCCTCCCGTGTAGCTGTTGTGCACTAACCCCTTCAGGCTGTGTTCACGTAGCCAACCCCAGTCCTCTACCTGGGATCTGACCTCCGAAGCCCGAGCCTCAGCTCCCAGCCCCCGCCCTTCCCGATGGGTGAGCAGACAAACCTCTCCGGCTGGTGAGTCCTGGTCGGCACCGATCCTCTGCGGGAATCTCTCTGCTTTGCCCTCCGCACCCTCTTAACTGCGCTCTCTTCCGTGGCTCTGACGCTTCCCCCCTCCGCCACCCGCAGTCTCCGCCCATGAAGGGGCTTCTAGTGTGTGGGAACCTTTCCTCCTTCACAGCCCCTCCCACTGGTGCAGGTCCCGTCCCTATTCTTTTGTCTCTGTTTATTCTTTTTTCTTTTGCCCTACCCAGGTACGTGGGGAGTTTCTTGCCTTTTGGAAGGTCTGAAGTCTTCTGCCAGCGTTCAGTGGGTGTTCTATAGGAGCAGTTCCACTTGTAGATGTATTTCTGATGTACCTGTGGGGAGGAAGGTGATCTCCGCGTCTTACTCTTCCGCCATCTTCTCTCTCTCCAAGATATGTTGTTTTGAGAAAATGATAACCACAGAAAAATACAGAGAGCTATATTCCTTTTACATAAAACACCATCACCACCTGCTATTTTTTTTGTGCATTTACATATGCATGTATTGATACATATGTAGTAAATGAGCCATCATAATATACCAACAAATCAACATCAGTTTACTTCTCAGTAAGGGGGTCAGAGGAAGATGTAAAAGAGGACTTGCATTTTTATTCAATACATTGCAATTTCATTTTAGACTTTCATCATGATAATGTGTTCATGTATTACTTACATACAATTTTAAAAATTCTTCTTTAAACAGAGGGGTTGGACTATATGATCAATGAGGTCTCTTTCAACTCTGGTGTTTTACAGTTCTATTAAAATAGTCACTGAATGCAAATTAAAAGAATGAGATAACATTTATTACCTGTTTATTGGCAAGCATTAAAAAGTTTGATAAATTAAGTACTGGCAAAGATGTCAGGATAACTGATACTCTCATACACTGCTTCTGGGAGAATAAAGTGAGAATCAATTGGGAAAGCTGCTCAGGATGGGAATAAGATAATATCAACTAAAACAAAACATGCAGACTCCACACCCTTTGAGGTCTAACACTTCTATTTCTAGATATTCATTCTTTTACATAGAAACATGCTGAAAACCAGATGGTGTTGTATTTATTGACATAAATGCTGTACTGTAAGGAGCATTCTGTGACATACCTAAGGATGCACATAGCAGCAGGGCTTGCAAGAGCAAACACAAAGATATAAGTTAGATGTCCGTAAATAAATAAGTTAGTGTATTTTCATACTATGAAATACTATGAAACTATTAAAATGAATGAGCTAGACTTATACATCACAATGTGGCTAAATCTCTAAGACATATCAAGTGAAAAAACATACTGTAGAATGTTACATATGATACCATTTAAAACCATAAACACATTTAAAACCATAAACACACAATACCATCTTGTTTCCTAATGTTTTGATGAAAAATCATAGAAAAAATCAGTAAAGATACAAACCAAAGTCATAAGGGTGAGTGTCTGTGTTTCTGGAGAAGGGGAAGTCTCTTTTAATTATCCCTATAACTGAGGGGTAATTAAAAGAGACAACCTTTGTCTGTAATGTTCTGATGTGATTAAATAGTTATAAAGCACTAGTAAGCACTATGTAAGAAATGTATTTAAATATACATGTGTCATTAAAAATTAAGTTATAAATAGTCATTTGCTCATGCTAAAAAGACCTTTGGCTGGATGAGTAGTAATTCTGATATGTTAAGATCAGTATATCTCAACTCTGGCTGGCTGCACAGCAGAATCACCTGGAGCTATAGAAAAAATGATGCTGGTCCTATCCACACCCAGCAACTCTGGTGTAATTGGTGAGTGGCTCTGGCCTTGGTGATCTTCAAAGGCTTCCTAAGTGATTCTAGTGGACAGTCAGGGCTGAGAAACCCTGATTTACAGCAGGAGGCTCTGAAAAATTGTCACAGACTGTAGGACACTGAGGAAACATAATGATGTGGTCTCCTGGATTGGATGCTGGAACAAAAAAAGGACATTAGTAAAATCCAAATAAAGTCTATAATTTAGTTAACAGTGTGTACCAACGTTAACCTCTCAGTTTTGATAAATGTGTCTATTATGTAAGACATGAACATGAGGGAAGCTGGCTGAAGGGTGTAGGGAAACTTTCTGTACTATTTCTACAACTTTTCTGTGAATCTAAGACTATTGCAAAATAAAAAAGCACTGCATACCTTGGATAATTATCTTGGTGATATTTTAACTCTTGCCGACTTAAAAAAAAATCTTTCAGGGGCAGAGGTCAAAATGGTGGAGTAGGATGTGGAGCTCACCTCCCCCCACAAACACATAATAATACATCTACATGTGGAACAATTCTCACAGAAAACCAGCTGAAAGCTGACAGAAGATCTCTTATACAACCAAAGCTGCAAGAAAAATCCCCACATAACCAGGTAGAATGAAAAAAAAAAAAAGGAAGGAATTGGAATGGAACCTGTGCCCCCGGGAGGAAGCTGTGAAAGAGGAAAAGTTCCCTTGCCCTGGGAATCCCCTTCACTGGCAGGGAGATCCACCTGGGCATATACGGTGGTGGAGTCACCTGTACTTTGCTCGAGAGGAGTGTGCAGGTGCTGGCTTGCTAGCTATCAGGGCAAAGAGAGACTGGCATTAATGGCTGCCATGGTCACCGCACCTCCCAGCCCGAAACACATGCCTCCTAGTACGTGCAGTGGCTAGGTACTGAAACTTGGGCTTCAGAATACAGACCCTGGGAGAAGACTCAGTTTAGTTGTGCAGAGACAGCCTGAAGGGCCTAGAGTGTGGTCCAGGCCACCAATGTTAACATGTACAAAATGGTACAGGTCTGCCATAGGAGCCCCATTATCAGCACATGCAGGGTGGGACATGGGTCTGCCATAAGATACCCACTGTCACTGTTCTCATAGTGGCATGCAGCTCTGGCCATGGCAGGTTTTGTGAGGGCTCACTCATGGGAGGCAGGGTATTGGAGCCAAGTCTGGAGTCGGGTCCACGAGCAGTGGACTTTGTTGACCCACACTTCTGTGTGGTGGTGGGCAGTGTAACAGAATCTCATGTCCCTGGTAAACAGCCCTGCAGGAGGAGTATGCAGCGATTCATTTCCCAGTAGGAGGACTCCAGTCCCACCTACCTCACACCACAGCTTACAGCCAGATCTGGGGGCTTCTACTCCAACAACTGGGGACCAGACCCTGCCCCTGACAGGGCTAGAGCCATAGACAGCCATAGAGCAAAGAGGAGGATTTGCCCAACAACCAGTGCAGGCTCTAATCACAACACAAAATACACCTCCTACCAAGGGGACAATGACCAGCACACTCTGAGGAAAGACAGCCGGCATCCATACCAAAAACAGTCCTCACACCAAAAATTTCGGATGCACACAGTCTACACAGGGATGCTCCCACAGAAAAACAGCCTTCAAGACCACAGTAGATAACTTTTTCTCCTAAATACATAGATTCAGAGAAACTTAAGTAAAATGAAAAACCACAGGAACTACTGCCAATTAAAAGAGCAAGAGAAATCCCCTGAAAGAACAAACAATGAAACAGACCTCTCCATTCTACCAGACCCCAGGTCCAAAAGGAAGTACTAAAAATACTAAAGGAATTAAGAAAGATTATCAAAAGAAATGCAGATCACTGTAACAAGGTACTAGAAACGATAAAGAGGAACGAATCAAAATTAGACAATACAATTGAGGAGATAGAAACCAATATAGAAGCAATGAATAGCAGACTAAATAGTACAGAAGAATCAATAAATGATCTGGAAGATAGAATAATGGAAATAACCCAATCAGCAGACAGAAAGAGAGATGAAAAAAATGAAAGCAATATAGAAGATCTATAGGATAATATAAAGCACACCAAACTATAGGGGTTCCAGAAGGAAAAGAAAGAGAAAGGGGATCAAAAATGTATTTGAAGAAATTATGGCTAAAAACTTTCCAAACCTAAGGAAGGAAACAGATATTTAGGTATAGGAAGCACAGAGCGTCCCAAAGAAGATGAACCCAAACACACCCACACCAAAACATATAATTAAATTGGAAAAAGTTAAAGAAAAAGAGGGTATTCTAAAGGCAGCGAGAGAAAAATCAGAGTCATTTACAAGAGAGTCCCCATAAGGCTATCAGCTAATTTCTGTACAGAAACTTTGCCATCCAGAAGAGAGTGGCATGATATATTTGAAGCCCTGAAAGGGAAAATCCTGCAACCTAGAATACTCTACCCAGCAAGATTATCATTTAGAATAGGAGGGGAAACAAAGAAAAACAAAACAATGCAGCAATGCTAAACGTACCCTAAAAGAAATATTGAAAGGTCTTCTCTAAACAGAAAAGAGAAAGAAACCATAGGAAAGGAAAAAACATAATAGGAAAGGCAAATATGTAAAAGGATGGAAGATAACTTAAGCCAGTATATAGATTAAAAAACAATTAAAATTTTTTTGTAAAAGCAATTGTAACTATAATAATAACAAATGGACAAACATGAAGATGTAAAATAGGATATCAAAATCACAAAGTGTCTGGGCTTCCCTGGTGGCGCAGTGGTTGAGAGTCCGCCTGCCGATGCAGGGGACACGGGTTCGTGCCCCGGTCTGGGAAGATCTCACATGCCGCGGAGCGGCTGGGCTCGTGAGCCATGGCCGCTGAGCCTGCACGTCCGGAGCCTGTGCTCCGCAATGGGAGAGGCCACAACAGTGAGAGGCCCGCATACCGCAAAAAAAAAAAAAAAAAAAAAAAAATCACAAAGTGTCGGGAGGGTAGTAAAAAAAAGTAGATCTTTTAGAATGTGTTTGAACTTGTATGACTATCAGTTTACAAAAAGTAGATATAGTTATGGGTTAACATACATGAAAACCAGCATAACCACAAATCAAAAAAATAAAATAGAGTCACAAAAACCAAAAAGAAAGGAACACAACTATAATACAAAAGAAAACTATAAAACCACAAAAGTAAAAACAAAAAGAAGAAAAAAAGAACTACAAAATCAACTGGAAAACAAGGTTTAAAATTACAAGAAATACATACTTATCAAAAAAAAACATAAAATAGAGTCACAAAAACCAAAAAGAAAGGAACACAACTATAATACAAAAGAAAACTATAAAACCACAAAAGTAAAAACAAAAAGAAGAAAAAAAGAACTACAAAATCACTGGAAAACAAGGTTTAAAATTACAAGAAATACATACTTATCAATAACTACTTTAAATGTCAATGGACTAAATGCCCCAATCAAAAGACATTGAGGGCTTCCCTGGTGGCGCAGTGGTTGAGAGTCCACCTGCCGATGCAGGGGATGCGGGTTCGTGCCCCGGTCCGGGAAGATCCCAGATGCCGCGGAGCGGCTGTGCCCGTGAGCCATGGCCGCTGAGCCTGCACGTCCGGAGCCTGTGCTCCGCAACGGGAGAGGCCACAACAGTGAGAGGCCCGCGTACTGCAAAAAAAAAAAAAAAAAAAAAAAAAGACATTGATTGGCAGATTGGATAAAAAAATAAGAACCTACAGTATGCTGCCTACAAAAGTCTCACTTTAGGCTGAAAGAAACATATAGATTGAAAGTTAGGGGATGGAAAAAGATATTTCATGCAAATGGAAAGGACATGAAAGTGGGGGTAGGCAATACTCATATCAGACAAAAGAGACTTTTTAAAAAGTCCATAAAGAAAGACAAAGAAGGACACTAAATAATGATAAAGGAGGCATTAAAAGAAGAGGATATTACACTTGTTAACATATATGCACCCAATATAGGTGTACCTAAATATATAAAACAAATACTAACAGACATAAAGGGAGAAGTTGACAAGAACACAATAGTAGGAGACTTTAACAGCCCCTGACATCAAAAGAGAGATCTTCCAGACAGAAAATCAATAAGTAACAGAGATCCTAAATGACACAATAAAACAGTTGGATATAATTGATATCTACAGGACAATATATACCACAAACAAACAAAAACAAAAAACAAAAACACAGAATGCACATTCTTTTCAAGCATGCATGGAACATTCTCTAGGATAGACCGCATACTAGGACATAAAACAAGCCTCAACAAATTTAAGAGACTAGAAATTGTTTCAAGCATCTTTTCTGACCACAATGGTATGAAACTATAAATCAACCACAGAAAGAAAAATGGGGGGAAAAAGAACACATGAAGACTAAACAACATGCTTCTAAAAAGACAACGGGTCAATGATGAAATCAAAGAGGAAATCACATATACCTTGAGACAAAATGATAATGAAAACACCACCTTACAATATCTATGGGTTACAGCAAAAGCAGTTCTAAAAGGAAAGTTCATAGTGATACAGGCCTTCTTTGAGAAACAAGAAAAATTTCAAATAAACAAGCTAACCTAACACCTAAAAGAATTAGAAAATGAAGAACAAACAAAACCCAAAGTCAACAGTAGGAAGAAAATAATAAAATCAGAGAGGAAATAAATAAAAGAGAAATAAAAAAATAGGAAAGATCAATAAATCCCAGAGCTGTTTTTTTGAAAGGATAAACAAAATCAACAAACCTCTGGCCAGGCTCACCAAAAAGAAAAGAAAGGACCCAAATAAACAAAATAATAAATTAAAGAGGAGAAATAACAACTGATAACACAGAAATACAAAAAAATAAGAAAATACTATGAATAGTTATATGCCAAAAAATTGGACAATGTAGAAGAAATGGACAAGTTTCTAGAAAAATACAGCCAACCACAACTGAGCCAAGAAGAAACAGATAATTTGAACAGACTGATTTCTAGAAGTGAAATAGAAACTGTAATAAAAAAAAAAAAAACTCCAGGATGGGATGGCTTCACTGGGGAATTCTATCAAACATACAAAGAAGAACTTATACCAATCCTTCTCAAACTCTTCCAAAAGACCGAAGAGGAGGGAACACTCCCAAATTCATTCTATGAAGCCACCATCAACCTGATACAAAACCAGACAGAGACCCTACAAAAAAAAAAAAAAAAGCAAAAAAGAAAATTACAGGCCAATATCCTTGATGAATATAGATGCAAAAATCCTCAACAAAATATGAGCAAACTGAAGCCAACAATACATAAAAAGGATTATACACCATGATGAAGTTGGATTCAATCCAGGGTGATTCAACATACACAAATCAATTAATGTGATACACCACATTAACAAAAGGAAAAACAAAAACTCATGGTCATCTCAATAGGTGAAGAAAGAGCATCTGATAAAATTCAACATCCATTCATGATAAAAACTCTCACCAAAGTGGGTATAGGTGGAACAGAGCTCAACATAATAAAAGCTATTTTATGACAAAATCATAGCCAACATAATACTAAATGGTGAAAAGCTGAAAGCTGTACTACTAAATTCACGATTCCAAGACAAGGATGCTCATTCTCACCACTTCTATTCAATGCAGTATTGGAAGTCCTAGCCACAGCAATCACGTAAGAAAAATAAATAAAATGTATCCAAATTGGAAGGGAAGAGGTATAATTGTCATTATATGTAGAGGACAAGACACTCTATATAGAAAACCCTAAAGATGCCACACAAAAACTATTAGAAGTAACAAATGAATTCAGTAATATAGCAGGATATAAGATTAATATACAGAAATCTGTTGCATTTACTTACATTAGCCATGAAATATCAGAAAGAAAAAGTAAAAAAAAAAAAATCCCATTTAAAATTGCATCAAAAAAAAAATACCTAGGAATAAAACTAACCAAGGCAGTGAAAGACCTTTACAGTGAGAATTATAAAACACTGATAAAGGAAGTTGAAAATGATTCACAGAAATGGAAAGATATCCCATGTTCTTGGATTGGAAGAATTAATATTGCTAAAATGGCCAAGCTACCCAGAGCAATCTACAGAAATACTGTCCCTATTAAATTACCCATGACATTTTCACAGAACTAGAACAAATAATCATAAAATTTATATAGAATCAAAAAAGACCCAGAATTGCCAAAGCAATCCTGAGAGAAAAGAACAAAACTAGAGGCATAAGACTCCCAGACTTCAGACAATACTACAAATCTACAGTTATCAAAACAACATGATATTGGCAAAAAACAGACATATAGATCTATGGAAGAGAATAGAGAGCCCAGAGTCAACCCACACACCTATGGTCAATTAATCTTTGACAAAGGAGGCAAGAGTATACAACTGAGAACAAGTGATGTTGGGAAATCTGGACAGCCACATGTAAATCAGTGAAATTAGAACACTCCCTCATACCATATACAAAAATAAGCTCAAAATTTAGGTTTACAAATATAAGACATGACACCAGAAAACTCCTAGAAGAAAACTTAGGTAAAACATTTTCAGACTAAATTGTAGCAATATTTTCTTAGATCAGGCAAGGCAAAAGAAATAGAAGCAAAAAAACCCAAATGGGATCTAATCAAACTTAAAAACTTTTGCATAGCAAAGGAAACAATAAACAAATCAAAAAGACAACCTACAAAAGGAGTAGAAAATATTTGCAAACTACGTGGCTGACAAAGTGTTAATTTCTAAAATATACAAAGAGCTCATGCAACTCAATATCAAAAAAAATACACAACCCAACCAAGAAATGGGCAGAAGTCCTAAATAGACATTTCTCCAAAGAAGACATACAGATGGCCAACAGGCACCTGAAAAGATGCTCAAAATCACTAGTTATTAGAGAAATGCAAATCAAAACTACAATGAGGTATCACCTCACACAGATTAGAATAACTATCATTAAAAAGTCTACAAATAATAAATGCTGGAGAGGGTGTGGAGAAAAGGGAACCCTACTACACTGTTGGTGAGAATGTAAATTGGTGCAGCCACTATGGAAAACAGTATCAAGGTTCCTCAAAAAAAAAAACCTTAAAAATAGAACTACCATATGATCCAGCAATCCTACTCCTAGGCATATATCTGGAAAAAATGAAAACTTTAATTCAAAAAGATACATGCACCACAATGTTCATAGCAGCAATATTTACAATAGCCAAGACATGGAAGCAATCTAAGTGTGCATCAACAGATGAATGAATAAAGAAGATGTGGTACATATATACAATGGAATACTTCTCCGTTATAAAAAGAATGAAATATTGCCATTTGCAGCAACATGGATGGACCTAGAGATTATCACATTAAGTGAAATAAGTCATACAGAGAAAGACAAATATATGATATTGCTTATATGTAGAATCTAAGAAATAATATACATGTATTTATTTACAGAAACAGAAACAGACTCAGACATAGAAAACAAACTTATGGTTACTGAAAGGGAAAGTGGTGGGTGGGCGAGGGATAAATAGGAGTTTGGGATTATACACAATACTATATATAAAATAATCAACAATTTACTGTATAACACAGGGTACTGTATTCTATATTTTGTAATAACCTATAATGAAAAAGAATCTGAAAATACATATATAAATAAATCACTTTTCTGTACACCTGAAACTAATACAACATTGTAAATCAAATATATGTTAACAACCAAAAATATCTTTTGGTAATTGGCTAAGATGACAGAGTAGAAAGATCCTGAGCTCACCTCCTCTCACAAACATACCAAAATCACAATTATCTGCAGAACAACCATCAATGAAAAAGAACAGAACCTATCAGAAAAGATCTTCTATAACTAAAGACATAAAGAACAAACCACAATGAGACAGGTAGGAGGGGCAGACTTGCAATATAATCAAGTCCCATAACCCTGGGTGGGTGACCCACAACCTGGAGAATTATTATATTGCAGTGATTCTCCAGAGCAGTGAGAGTTCTGAGTCCCATGTTGGGCTCCCCAGCCTAGGGGTCCTGAACCCAGAAGGTGATTCCCCAGAGCATTTGACCTTGATGACCAGTGGGGCTTAATTTCAGGAGCCCCAAAGGACTGGGGGAAATAGAGACTTATTCTTAAAGGGCACACAGAAAATCTCACACTCCAGAACGCACGGTAAAAGTAGTAATTTGATAGGAGCCTAAGCCAAACATACCTCCTGGTCTTGGAGAGTCTCCCAGAGAAGTGGGGGGGCAGCTGTGGCTGACCCTGGGGACATAAACACTAGTGGCAGCTACTTTTGGGAGCTTCTTCTGCTTCACGGACACTGGTACTGGCGGATGTCACTGTGGTTCTCCCTGTAGCTCATTATCACCAAGGCCTGGCCCCACCCAACAGCCTGTAGGCACCAATGCTGGACACCTCAGACTGGGCAAATAACTCAATGGGGACATAACCCCACCCATCAGAAGACAGGCTGCCTAATGTCTTCCTGAGCCCACAGCTACCTAGACTTGCCTCTTGACGTGACCCTGCTGACCAGAGGGCCAGGACTGAACTTGACCCACTAGTGGGAAAGCAACAGATGCAAGAAAACCACAATCCAGAAGCGTGTGGACTGAGCTTGCCCACAGTAGGACCGACCCTGCCCTATTACCAGCTGGGCCCCGGCCCTGCCCACTAGCAGGCCAACACAAGCATTGGGACACACCATACCCCTCACCCAACTGTGTCAGAAACCTCCCCCTGCCCCCAATCGATCTGACACCAGCTCTGGGATCCTTGGGCTCTCTAGCCATCCTCCAGGTTCTGGCTCTGTTTGTCAGTAGTCTGGTCCTAACTCCAGAACCCAGCTTCACTCACCAGTGGGCAGGCAACTGCCCTGGAGTTTTCTGGACCCTGACTCCACCAATCAGAGAGCCAGCACTAGCCCTGGGGTTCTGCAGTCAGCTGTCTCATGACCAGGCCCTGCCAACCAGCAGCTGGCAGCCTCTGCACAAGGCTGGGTCTGGCAACCAACTGGACTAGGCGCCAAACAAGCATACCAGATCACCCACATAGTCAGCCTGCCACAACATAAGGACACATGCAGTCCTCATAGGCAGAACCCCTAGGGCATATAGCTTGGGTGACAAGAGGGGGGTGCTCTAATGGGGCACATGGGACACCTCCTATAAAAGGCCACTTCTCCAAGGTCAGGAACTGTAACTAACATACCAGATACATAAAAATGCAAACAGCAACTTTGGCAAAATGAGGGGTCAGAGGAACATGTTCCAGATGAAGGAAAAAGATAAAACCCCAGAAGAAGAACTAAGTGAAAAGGAGATAGGCAATCTACACAAAAAAGAGTTCAGAGTGATGATCATACGATGATCAAAGAACTCGGGATAAGAATGGATGCACAAAGGAAGAAGCTAGAAGTTTTTTTAACAAAGAGTCAGAAAATATAAAGAACAACCAAACGGAGATGAAAATACAATAACTGAAATGAAAAATACAGTAGAAGGAATCAATAGTAGACTTAGTGATACAGAAGAATGGATCAGTGAGCTGGAAGACAGAGTAGAGGAAATCACCACTGAACAGAAAAAAGAAAAAGAATGAAAAGAAATGAGGATGGTTTAAGAGACCTTTGGGACAACACCAAGCATGCTAATATTATAGGGGTCCCAGAGGAGAAGAGAGAAATAAAGGGCCTGAGAACATATTTGAAGACATAATAGCTGAAAACTTCCTTATCCCATGGAAGGAAACAGTCACCCAAGTCCAGGAAGTGCAGAATCCCATACAGTATTAACCCACAGAGGAATACACCAGGACACATTGTAATCAAAATGACAAAAATGAAAGTTAAAGAGAGAATATTAACAGCAACAAGGGAAAAGCAACAAATAACATACAAGGGAACTCCCATAAGTCTATCAGCTGATTTTTCAGCAGAAATTCTGCAGGCCAGAAGGAGTGGAATGATATACCTAAAGTGATGAAAGAGAAAAACCCACAACCAAGAATACTCTATCCAGGAAGGCTCTTGTTCAGTTTTGATGGAGATATCAAAAGCTATATAGTGTAGGGCATTCCCTAACTGCCCTCACAAATACTTGAAGCAGTGGAAGCGGGGGTTCAGAGGTAATGGAGAATCAGTGAAACTTAGATTACCACTGTCAAAGTGACCCTATTCATCCTCAAGACTAGTGAGACTGAGACTGTGGCAATTCCACTATGTTAATCCTCACAACCAATTTTAAGGCATGTAAGATTATCCCCTTTCCAATAGCTGAGGGAACTGAGGCTCAGCCAAGTGAAGTAATACGGGTCCAATGTCATACACCTGGTAAATGCAGAACTGTGGGTAAACCCAGGTGTCTTGATTTCAAAAGCCCTGTTGTTTCCACTCCACACCCTCCCATGCCTTCTCTCTGCTAAGGAGAGGCTGGGGCTGGAAAAGAGAGAACAAATGGGACAACAAATGAAGCCTGGGAGACACCTGTGACTTTTTTCTGCCCAGAATCCCTTCTTTTGAACAAGGATCCTGGTCCAGTCCTTATAACTGGTGGAGAGTCAACAACTGAGGTCCACTTCTCTGATCCCCCAGCGAGCAGCTAAGGCAAACTTAAATTTAGACTCTTTCTCCTGGGAATTTGAATCTTGAGTAGGCTCCCAGGGATTGAAGAAGCAGGGCAAAATTATCCCACAACAGCTCCCTAAAGAGACTTTCTGTGAATCCCTGAGATGTTCCTGACCTTCAGTTCCATGAAATACCCAAAATCCCAACAGAGCATAGATGCCAATAGCTATTCTCCCTTCTTCCTTAGAAATAAAACTTGCAGTTTACTGAGTGAAAAAAAAAAAAAGCTATATAGGCAAGCAAAAGCTAAAAGAATTTGGCACTACCAAACCAGATTTACACAAATGCTAAAAGAACTTCTCTAGATAGAAAAGAAAAGGCCACAACAAGAAACAAGAAAATTACAAAATGGAAAATCTCACTGGTAAAGGCAAACATACAATAAAGGTAGGAAATCATCCACCCACAAAGCTAGTAGGGAGGTTAAAACACAAAAGTAGTAAAATCATTTTTGTCCACAATAAGCAGGTAAGGGATACATAAAACAATTAGATGTAAAATATAATATTAAAAACAGCAATTGTGAGAAGAAGAGAGTACAAAGGCAGGATCACTAAAATGCGTTTGAAATTAAGAGATCAGCAACTTAAAACAAGCATGTATAAATACAGACTCCTATACAAAAACCTCATGGTAAGCACAGAACAAAAATCTATAACAGCTATACACACAAAAAAGATAAATGAATCCACACATAAAATTAAAGATATTCATCAAATCACAAGAGAAGAGAACAAAAGAAGAAAGGAGAAAAAAGACCTACAAAACCAAATCCAAAACAATGAACAAAATGGCAAGAGGAACATACATATTGATAATTACCTTAAATGTAAATGGACTAAATGCTCCAAGCAAGAGACACAGACTGGCTTAATGGATACGAAAATAAGACCTGTATATTTGCTGTCTACAAGAGACTCACTTCGGACCTAGAGACACCTACACACTGAAAGTGAGGGGATGGAAAAAGGTATTCCATGCGAATGGGAATCAAATTAAAGCTGGAGTAGCAATACTTATATCAGACAGAGTAGACTTTAAAGTAAAGACTGTCACAGGAGACAAAAAAGGACACTACATAATGATCAAGGAATCAATTCAAGAAGAAGATGTAACAATTGTTAATATATATACACCCAACACAGGAGTACCTCAATATATAATGCAAATGTTAGAAGACATAAAAGGAGAAATTGACAGTAACAATAATTGTGGGGGACTTTAACACCCCACTTAATCAGTGGACAGATCATCCAGACAGAAAATCAGTAAGGAAACACTGACCTTAAATGACACATTAGATAGATGAACTTAAGTGATACTTATAGAGCATTCCATCTGAAAGCAGCAGAATACACAGTCTTTTCAAGTGCACATGGAATATTGTCCAAAATAGATCACATGCTGTACCAAAAAGAAAGCCTGAGTCAACTTAAGAAAACTGAAATCATATCAGGCATCTTTCCTGACCACAAGGCTATGAGGCTAGAAATCAACTATAAGAAAAAAACTGCAAAAAACACAAACACATGGAGGCTAAACAATATGCTACTGAACAACCAATGGATCACTGAGGAAATCAAAGAGTAAATTAGAAATTACCTAGAGACAAATCAAAACAAAAAGACAACAATCCAAAACCTATCGGCTGCAGCAAAAGCAGTTCTAAGAGGGAAGTTTATAGTGGTATAAGCTTACCTCGGGAAACAAGAAAAATCTCAAATAACCAACTTAACCTTACACCTAAAGGAACTCCATAAAGAACAAGCAAAACCCAAAGTTAGTAGAAGGAAAACAATCATAAAGGTCACAGCCCCAGAACTCCTACTGGGGAGAGACCTCAGAGGAGTCATACCCCTTCCTTCAGGATCACAGGCTACTGGCAATGAAAAGATGTTAAACAAAGTTCATATTCTCCAGAGAACTTGTCCCTCAAAGTCCACAGGGTAAATTTCTCAGGAGTAAGAACTATCCATGAAGCTTGCTGGCTATTCCAGAATGAGACAGTAGGAGAGGAAAAGTCCTTTCCACAGGAAGGGAGAAACCCCAGAGCCTTTGAGCTAGGGGAATCTGAGTGTTCTTGGGTCTGATGTGCTCTTTGCAAAGATTGGGAGAACAAAGGCCAGAGAAATGGGGAAGCCAGGTCACACCTGCCAGGAGTGAGTGGAGGGCAGCACTGGCCTTCAAATCCAGTTTTTTTTTTGATCTGCAAATTTAGGGTCCATCCTGTTACTTCACCTTTGTCCTGGTACTAGAGAATTAGATGTCTGTGTAAGGGGAACTTGTCTCTGGGCTGAAGAGAGCCCAGAACTTAAATTGTGGTTCCTTGTAACTCCCTCTGTTTCTGCTGAGGAAAATTTCTCATTTTCCATTACTTATAAGAGATGGGCTCTAACACTTCACAGAATGCAATTATCTTGTTTAATTTATAAGTTCTGGATCTACTTCCACCCGAGTCCTGGACCCTGTCCCAGCTGGCATTCCTGGCTGATAAGGGCTTTGCTCCAGTTCTTCTGGAAAGCCTGGATCTCTCTCAGATGACACGGGTGTTCAACTGAGTTTAATGGGCCATATTGCCATGCAATTTCCCCAGAACTGTGCTATGCCTCCCCCGTAGCCTGACAGACCACTCAGGCCTGAGGATCAGCCTGCCCAACCCGGAACACCTTATGTAGTGTTGGTCTGGGTAAAAATGGCCTTTGGAGAAGCAATTGCTTCTAAAATCATTCTCAGTATAGTACCCCTGATTTATTTTGCTTGAGGAGAGAAAGAAAGGATCCTGGCCTGTGGCTTTGATTGGGATGTTGTAAGGAGATGGGAGCAGTGATTCTCAGCCTGGCTCTGCAGTAGAATCACCTGGTGCCCCTCCACCCACATTGGGATCTAACTGATTTGAGAGCCCAGACATGGTTATTTCTGAAAGTGCCACAGATGGCTTTAATAAACAGCTAGGATTGGGGACTCCTGAGCTGGAGGGAAAGGGAGAAAAAACATTGAGGTCAGTGGATGGGATTGGTTATGTTTGCCAAGTCAAGAAACTTTCTAGGGAGGAGCATGAATTGCCCATGGTTTTGCATATTTTTGGCAAATTAAAGTCAAGTTTCAGTTGAGCAAAGATCTGGGGGCCACCTAGTCTGTGCTGGTGTGGAAGGAAACGGGGATAGAAGGGGTAATCTCTCCCAGCCACTCACCCAGCTGTCATGGAGAGCAGGACAGGAGAAGGGCCAACTCCCAACTCATGACTCCTGTGAGAGTCATGACATAGTGTCTGGAAGCAAACTTCCTGGGTTAACTGAAGTTCCAGTGCTTCCCAGCTGCGTGACCCAGGGCATATTATATGACCTCTCTGTGCTTGAATTTCCTCATCTGTAAAATGATGATAATGAGAGCACATTCCCCACATGACTGGGAGGGTTAAATGAGTCAGTGCATGCATACAAAGTGCTTAGCACTGTGCCTGGCCCCGCACATGCACTCATTTAACATTAGCTCTTGTTAGGCCTACAGGATCAACACTCCTCCTGGCTGGAAGGGAGGGAAGTTTCTCTGCAAAACAACTGTGTTCTACTGGTACATAAGCAGGCTTTTAATGTCAGGGTGGCACACCTACCACCTTTACTCCTCTCTTTCCTGTACCCCCAACCACCTGCTCTCAGATGCACTTGTGTAACTAAGCAGGACCCTATGCGGCCTTCCAAGTGCAGAGCTCCCCAGTTCCCTGCCCCATGTCCTCCACCTGCCTCTTGTTTGTAGGAAAACGTTAGCCTCCTAGGCCTTCCTCGAGTTCCAAAGACAAATTTAATCAGAGAAATGAAAAAATGAAGAAACAAAGGAAAAAGTCAAGCAAGAAAAAAATAATAGAGACATAGCACCGGCTTCAACACCAGGATTGGTCACAAGTAGGAAGTTTTTGCCACTACACTGGGACCATCGGACTGTGCTGGCGCCGAAACCAAAGCGGTAGCGGCTCCGAGCTCAGGTGCTCAGGTGATATGTAATTGAACTTGAGATGAATAACATATTTGGGGGAATTGTTGACATATAGTAACTCCATAGCATGTGGCCCCAGGAACTGCCCTAAATGCTGTGTCAAGGACAGGCTCTTGGTGCTCCAGCCAGGCATCAGGGCTGTGCCACTGAGGTGGGAGAGCCAACTTCAGGACACTGGTCCACAAGAGACCTCCTAGCTCCACGTAATATCAAATGGCGAAAATCTCCCAGAGATTTCCTTCTTAACACCAAGACCAAGCTTCACTCAATGACCAGCAAGCTACAGTGCTGGACACCCTATGCCAAACAATTAGCAAGACAGGAACACAGCCCCATCCATTAGCAGAGAGGCTGCCTAAAATTACAATAAGGACACAGACACCCGAAAACACACCGCCAGACGAGGACCTGCCCACCAGAAAGACAAGATCCAGCCTCATTCACTAGTCCCTTCCACCAGGAAACCTACACAACCCACTGAACCAACCTTAGCCACTGGGGACAGACACCAAAAACAATGGGAACTACGAACGTGCAGCCTGCGAAAAGGAGACCCCAAACACAGTAAGATAAGCAAAATTAAAAGACAGAAAAACACACAGCAGATGAAGGAGCAAGGTAAAAACCCACCAGACCTAACAAATGAAGAGGAAACAGGCAGTCTACCTGAAAAAGAATTCAGACTAATGATAGTAAAGATGATCCAAAATCTTGGAAATAGAATAGACAAAATGCAAGAAACATTTAACAAGGACCTAGAAGAACTAAAGAGAAAATAAGCAGTGAACAGCACAATAAATGAAATTCAAAATACTCTAGAAGGGATCAATAGCAGAATAACTGAGGCAGAAAAACGGATAAGTGACCTGGAAGAAAAAATAGTGCAAATAACTATTGCAGAGCACAATAAAGAAAAAAGAATGAAAAGAACTGAGGACAATCTCAGAGACCTCTGGGACAACATTAAATGCACCAACATTCGAATTACAGAGGTCCCAGAAGAGGAAGAGAAAAAGAAAGGGACTGAGAAAATATTTGAAGAGATTATAGTTGAAAACTTCCCTAATATGGGAAAGGAAATAGTTAATCAAGTCCAGGAAGCACAGAGAGTCCCATACAGGATAAATCCAAGGAGAAACATGCCAAGACACATATTAATCAAACTATCAAAATTAAATAGAAAGAAAACATATTAAAAGCAGCAAGGGAAAAATAACAAATAACACACAAGGGAATCCCCATAAGGTAAACAGCTGATCTGGCAGCAGAAACTCTGAAAGCCAAAAGGGAGTGGCAGGACATATTTAAAGTGATGAAGGAGAAAAACCTACAACGAAGATTACTCTATCCAGGGAGGATCTCATTCAGATTTGATGGAGAAATTAAAACCTTTACAGACAAGCAAAAGCTGAGAGAGTTCAGCACCACCAAACCAGCTCTACAACAAATGCTAAAGGAACTTCTCTAGGCAAGA
>NC_041214.2:86493701-86494701 GCF_002837175.3 Physeter macrocephalus | reverse complement strand
GAAGAAGATATAGCAATTGTAAATATTTATGCACTCAACATAGGAGCACCTCAATACATAAGGCAAATACTAACAGCCATAAAAGGGGAAATCGACAGTAACACAATCATAGTAGGGGACTTTAACACCCCACTTTCACCAATGGACAGATCATCCAAAATGAAAATAAATAAGGAAACACAAGCTTTAAATGATACATTAAACAAGATGGACTATATTGATATTTATAGGACATTCCATCCAAAAATAACAGAATACCCCAAAGTTAGCAGAAGGAAAGAAATCATAAAGATCAGATCAGAAATAAATGAAAAAGAAATGAAGGAAATGATAGCAAAGATCAATAAAAGTAAAAGCTGGTTCACTGAGAGGATAAACAACATTGATAAGACATTAGCCAGACTCATGAAGAAAAAAAGAGAAAAGACTCAAATCAACAGAATTAGAAATGAAAAAGGAGAAGTAACAACTGACACCGCAGAAATACAAAAGATTATGAGGGATTACTACAAGCAACTGTATGCCAATAAAATGGACAACCTGGAAGAAATGGACAAATTCTTAGAAATGCTCAACCTGCCAAGACTGAACCAGGAAGAAATAGAAAATATGAACAGACCAATCACAAGCACTGAAATTGAAACTGTGAATAAAAATCTTCCAACAAACAAAAGCCCAGGACCAGATGGCTTCACAGGCGAATTCTACCAAACATTTAGAGAAGAGCTAACACCCATCCTTCTCAAACTCTTCCAAAAGATAGCAGAGGGAGGAACACTCCCAAACTCATTCTATGAGGCCACCATCACCCTGATACCAAAACCAGACAAAGACGTCACAAAGAAAGAAAACTACAGGCCAATATCACTGATGAACATAGATGCAAAAATCCTCAACAAAATACTAGCAAACAGAATCCAACAGCACATTAAAAGGATCATACACCATGATCAAGTGAGGTTTATCCCAGGGATGCAAAGATTCTTCAATATATGCAAAT
>NC_041214.2:86492400-86492817 GCF_002837175.3 Physeter macrocephalus | reverse complement strand
ATAATAAAGGCCATATATGACAAACCCACAGCCAACATCGTCTTCAATGGTGAATAACTGAAACTGTTTCCACTAAGATCAGGAACAAGACAAGGTTGCCCACTCTCACCACTCTTATTCAACATAGTTTTGGAAGTCTTAGCCATAGAAATCAGAGAAGAAAAAGAAATAAATGGAATCCAAATAGGAAAAGAAGTAAAGCTGTCACTGTTTGCAGATGACATGATACTATACTTAGAGAATCCTAAAGTTGCTACCAGAAAACTACTAGAGCTAATCAATGAATCTGGTAAAGTAGCAGGATACAAAATTAATGCACAGAAATCTCTGGCATTCCTATACACTAATGATGAAAAATCTGAAAGTGAAATTAACAAAACACTCCCATTTACCATTGCAACAAAAAGAATAAAATAT
>NC_041214.2:86489704-86492136 GCF_002837175.3 Physeter macrocephalus | reverse complement strand
TCACAATGGGTTAAAGACCTACATGTAAGGCCAGACACTATCAAACTCTTAGAGGAAAACATAGGCAGAACACTCTATGACATAAATCACAGCAAGATCCTTTTTGACCCGCCTCCTAGAGAAATGGAAATAAAAACAAAAATAAACAAATGGGACCTAATGAAACTTAAAAGCTTTTGCACAGCAAAGGATACCATAAACAAGACCAAAAGACAACCCTCAGAATGGGAGAAAATATTTGCAAATGAAGCAAGTGACAAGGGATTAATCTCCAAATTTACAAGCAACTCATGCAGCTCAATAACAAACAAACAAACAAACAACCCAATCCAAAACTGGGCAAAGGACCTAAATTGATATTCCTCCAAAGAAGATATACAGATTGGCAACAAACACATGAAAGAATGTTCAACATCATTAATCATTAGACAAATGCAAATCAAAACTACAATGAGATATCATCTCACACCGGTCAGAATGGCCATCATCAAAAAATCTAGAAACAATAAATGCTGGAGAGGGCATGGAGAAAAGTGAACCCTCTTGCACTGTTGGTGGGAATGTAAATTGATACAGCCACTATGGAGAACAGTATGGAGGTTCCTTAAAAAACTACAAATAGGGTCTTCCCTGGTGGCGCAGTGGTTGAGAGTCCACCTGCCGATGCAGGGGATGTGGGTTCATGCCCTGGTCTGGGAGGATCTCACGTGCCGTGGAGTGGCTGGGCCTGTGATCCATGGCTGCTGAGCCTGTGCATCCAGAGCCTGTGCTCCGTAATGGGAGAGGCCACAGAAGTGAGAGGCCCGCGTACCACCAAAAAAAAAAAATCCCAAAAACTACAAATAGAACTACCATATGACCCAGCAATCCCACTACTGGGCATATACCCTAAAAAAACCATAATACAAAAAGAATCATGTACCAAAATGTTCATTGCAGCTCTATTTACAATAGCCAGGACATGGAAGCAACCTAAGTGTCCATCAGCAGATGAATGAATAAAGAAGATGTGACACATATATACAATGGAATATTACTCAGTCATAAAAAGAAACGAAATTGAGTTATTTGTAGTCTACCAAACGTAAAATAGATAGCTAGTGGGAAGTAGCCGCATAGCACAGGGAGATCAGCTCGGTGGTTTGTGACCACATAGAGGGGTGGGATAGAGAGGGTGGGAGGGAGGGAGATGCAAGAGGGAAGAGATATGGTAACATATGTATATGTATAACTGATTCACTTTGTTATAAAGCAGAAACTAACACACCATTGTAAAGCAAATATACTCCAATAAAGATGTTAAAAAAATGAAAAAGAAAAAATAATAATAATTTAGCTATTAAACAAAGTCAAGGAAGTTTAGTTCCTCCCAAGGGCTATAGATATTATTCCTTTTTTTATGTATAGCTTTTTTTAAAATTTTATTTATTTTTTTTATACAGTAGGTTCTTATTAGTTATCTATTTTATACATATCAGTGTATATATGTCAATCCCAATCTCCCAATTCATCACACCACCACCCGCACCCCACTTTTCCCTCTTGGTGTCCATACATTTGTTCTCTACATCTATGTCTCTATTTCTGCTTTGCAAACCAGTTCATCTGTACCATTTATCTAGATTCCACATATATGCGTTAATATACGATATTTGTTTTTCTCATCTGACTTACTTCACTCTGTATGACAGTCTCTAGGTCCACCCATATCTATACAAATGACCCAATATCTTTCCTTTTTATGGCTCGGTAATATTCTTTTGTATATATGTACTACATCTTCTTTATCCATTTGTCTGTCAACAGGCATTTAGGTTGCTTCCATTTAGGTTGCTTCCATTTCCTGAGTATTGTAAATAGTGCTGCCATGAACATTGTGGTGCATGTGTCTTTTTGAATTATGGTTTTCTCATGGTATATGCCCAGTAGTGGGATTGCTGGGTCATATGGTAATTCTATTTTTAGTTTTTTAAGGAACCTCCATAATGTTCTTCATAGTGGCTGTATCAATTTACATTCCCACCAACAGTGCAAGAAGGCTCCCTTTTCTCCATACCCTCTCCAGCATTTACTGTTTGTAGATTTTCTTATGATGCCCATTCTGATCAGTGTGAGGTGATACCTAATTGTAATTTTGATTTGCATTTCTCTAATAATTAGTGATGTTGAGCATTTTTTATGTGCCTCTTGGCCATCTGTATGTCTTCTTTATGTCTATTTATGTCTTTTGTTTATTTTTTTGATTTTTTTTTCTTTTTTAATAGTGAGCTGCATGAGCTGTTTATATATTTTGGAGACTACTTCTTTGTCCGTTGGTTCCTTGGTAAATATTTTCTCCCATTCTGAGAGTTGTCTTTTCATCCTGTTTATAGTTTCCTTTGCTGTGCAAAAGCTTTTAAGTTTCATTAGGTCCCATTTGTTTATTTTTGTTT
>NC_041214.2:86483467-86484984 GCF_002837175.3 Physeter macrocephalus | reverse complement strand
CATTGTGGTGCATGTGTCTTTTTGAATTATGGTTTTCTCATGGTATATGCCCAGTAGTGGGATTGCTGGGTCATATGGTAATTCTATTTTTAGTTTTTTAAGGAACCTCCATAATGTTCTTCATAGTGGCTGTATCAATTTACATTCCCACCAACACTGCAAGAAGGCTCCCTTTTCTCCATACCCTCTCCAGCATTTACTGTTTGTAGATTTTCTTATGATGCCCATTCTGATCAGTGTGAGGTGATACCTAATTGTAATTTTGATTTGCATTTCTCTAATAATTAGTGATGTTGAGCATTTTTTATGTGCCTCTTGGCCATCTGTATGTCTTCTTTATGTCTATTTATGTCTTTTGTTTATATTTTTGATTTTTTTTTCTTTTTTAATAGTGAGCTGCATGAGCTGTTTATATATTTTGGAGACTACTTCTTTGTCCGTTGGTTCCTTGGTAAATATTTTCTCCCATTCTGAGAGCTGTCTTTTCATCCTGTTTATAGTTTCCTTTGCTGTGCAAAAGCTTTTAAGTTTCATTAGGTCCCATTTGTTTATTTTTGTTTTTATTTCCATTTCTCTAGGAGGTGAGTCAAAAAAGATCTTGCTGTGATTTATGTCAAAGTGTGTTCTTCCTATATTTTCCTCTAAGAGTTTGATAGTGTCTGGCCTTACATTTAGGTCTTTAATCCATTTTGAGTTTATTTTTGTGTATGGTGTTAGGAAGTGTTCTAATATCATTCTTTTACATGTAGCTGTCCAGTTTTCCCAGCACCACTTATTGAAGAGGCTGTCTTTTCTCCATTGCATATCCTTGCCTCCTTTGACATAGATTAGGTGACCACATGTGTGGGTTTATCGCTGGGCTTTCTATCCTCTTCCATGGATCTATATTTCTGTTTTTGTGCCAGTACCATATTGTCTTGATTACTGTAGCTTTGTAGTATAGTCTGAAGTCAGGGAGTCTGTTTCCTCCAGCTCCGTTTTTTCCCTCAAGATTGCTTATGCTATTCAGGGTCTTTTGTGTCTCCATACAAATTTTAAGATTTTTTTGTTCTAGTTCTGTAAAAAATGCCATTGGTAATTTGATAGGGTTTCATTGAATCTGTAGATTGATTTGGGTAGTATATTCATTTTCACAATATTGATTCTCCTGATCCAAGAACATGGCATATCTGTTCATCTTTGTGTCATCTTTGATTTCTTTCATCAGTGTCTTATAGTTTTCTGAGTACAGGTGTTTTACCTCCTTAGGTAGGTTTATTCCTGGGTATTTTATTCTTTTTGTTGCAATGGTGAATGGGATTGTTTCCTTAATTTCTCTTTCTGATCTTTCATTGTTCATCTATAGGAATGCAAGAGATTTCTGTGCATTAAGTTTGTATCCTGCAACTTTACCAAATTCATCCATTAGCTCTGGTAGTTTTCTGGTGGCATCTTTAGGATTATCTGTGTATAGTATCATGTCTCCTGCAAACAGTGACAGTTTTACTTCTTTTCCGATTTGGATTCCTTTTATTTCT
>NC_041214.2:86482011-86483438 GCF_002837175.3 Physeter macrocephalus | reverse complement strand
AAATGCTTTCAGTTTTTCACCATTGATAATGATGTTTACTGTGGGTTTGTCATATATGGCCTT
Source organism: Physeter macrocephalus (assembly GCF_002837175.3). Taxonomy (NCBI): domain Eukaryota; kingdom Metazoa; phylum Chordata; class Mammalia; order Artiodactyla; family Physeteridae; genus Physeter; species Physeter macrocephalus. Next base: position 86,483,375 of record NC_041214.2, on the reverse strand, counting down.
TATTATGTTGAGGTAGGTTCTGTCTATGCCCACTTTCCAGAAAGTTTTTATCATAAACGGTGTTGAATTTTGTCAAAAGCTTTTTCTGCATCTATTGAGATGATCATATGATTTTTATTCTTCAATTTGTTAATATGGTGTATCACATTGATTGATTTGCGTATATTGAAGAATCCTTGCATCCCTGGGATAAATTCCACTTGATCATGTTGTATAATCCTTTTAATGTGTTGCTGGATTCTGTTTGCTAGTGTTTTGTTGAGGATTTTTGTATCTATATTCATCAATGATATTGGTCTGTAATTTTCTTTTTTTGTAGTATCTTGTCTGGTTTTGGTATAACGGTGATGGTGGCCTCATAGAACAAGTTTGGGAGTGTTCCTTCCTCTGCAATTTTTTGGAAGAGTTTGAGAAGGATGGGTGTTAGCTCTTCTCTAAATGTTTGATAGAATTCACCTGTGAAAGCATCTGGTCCTGGACTTCTGTTTGATGGAAGATTTTTTAATCACAGTTTCAATTTCATCACTTGTCTTTGCTATTGTTTTCTTTGTTTCCATTTCATTTATCTCTGCTCTGATCTTTATGATTTCTTTCCTTGTACTAACTTTGTGTTTTGTTTCCCTATTTTCTATTTCTTCCTGGTTCAGTCTTGGAAGGTTATACCTTTCTATAATTTGTCCATTTCTTCCAGATTGTCTATTTTATTGGCATAGAGTTGTTTGTAATATTCTCTTAGGATGTGTTGTACTTCTGCAGTGTCTGTTGTAACTTCTCCTCTTTGATTTCTTCAGTGATCTGTTGGTTATTTAGTAATGTATTGTTTAGCCTTCATGTATTTGTGTTTTTTATGTTTTTTCCTGCATTTTATTTCTAATCTCATAGCATTGTGGTCAGAAACGATGCTTGAAATGATTTAAATTTTCTTAAATTTACCGAGACTTGATTTGTGACCCAAGGTGTGATCTATCCTGGAGAATGTTCTGTGTGCTCTTGAGAAGAAAGTGTAATCTGCTGTTTTTGGTTGGAATGTTCTATAAATATCAATTAAATCTATCTGCTCTATTGTGTCCTTTAAAGCTTGTGTTTCCTTATTAATTTTCTGTCTGCATGTTCTGTCCATTGGTTTAAGTTTGGTGTTAAAGTCCCCCACTATTATTGTGTTACTGTTGATTTCCTCTTTTATAGCTGTTAGCATTTGCTTTATATATTGATGTGCTCCTATGTTGGGTGTGTATATATTTATAATTGTTATATCTTCTTCTCAGATTGATCCCTTGATCATTATGTAGTGTCCTTCTTTGTCTCTTGTAACATTCTTTATTTTAAAGTCTATTTTATCTGATATGAGTATTGCTACTCCAGCT
>NC_041214.2:86446026-86480805 GCF_002837175.3 Physeter macrocephalus | reverse complement strand
TGGTCTTTGCTATTGTTTTCTTTGTTTCCATTTCATTTATCTCTGCTCTGATCTTTATGATTTCTTTCCTTGTACTAACTTTGTGTTTTGTTTCTTCTTCTTTCTCTAGTTCCTTTAGGTGTAACGTTAGATTGTTTATTTGAGTTGTTTCTTGTTTCTTGAGGTACGATTGTATTGCTATAAACTTCCCTCTTAGAACTGCTTTTGCTGCATCTCAAAAGTTTTGGATCGTCTTGTTTTTGTTGTCATTTGTCTCTAGGTATTTTTTGATTTCCTCTTTGATTTCTTCAGTGATCTGTTGGTTATTTAGTAATGTATTGTTTAGCCTTCATGTATTTGTGTTTTTTATGTTTTTTCCTGCATTTTATTTCTAATCTCATAGCATTGTGGTCAGAAACGATGCTTGAAATGATTTAAATTTTCTTAAATTTACCGAGACTTGATTTGTGACCCAAGGTGTGATCTATCCTGGAGAATGTTCTGTGTGCTCTTGAGAAGAAAGTGTAATCTGCTGTTTTTGGTTGGAATGTTCTATAAATATCAATTAAATCTATCTGCTCTATTGTGTCCTTTAAAGCTTGTGTTTCCTTATTAATTTTCTGTCTGCATGTTCTGTCCATTGGTTTAAGTTTGGTGTTAAAGTCCCCCACTATTATTGTGTTACTGTTGATTTCCTCTTTTATAGCTGTTAGCATTTGCTTTATATATTGATGTGCTCCTATGTTGGGTGTGTATATATTTATAATTGTTATATCTTCTTCTCAGATTGATCCCTTGATCATTATGTAGTGTCCTTCTATGTCTCTTGTAACATTCTTTATTTTAAAGTCTATTTTATCTGATACCTTGATCATTATGTAGTGTCCTTCTTTGTCTCTTGTAACATTCTTTATTTTAAAGTCTATTTTATCTGATATGAGTATTGCTACTCCAGCTTTCTTTTGATTTCAATTTTTGTGGAAAATCCTTTTCCAGCCCCTCACTTTCAGTCTGTATGTGACTCTCAGTCTGAAGTGGGTCTCTGGTAGACCGCATGTATATGGGTCTTGTTTTTGTATCCATTCAGTGAGCCTGTGTCTTTACCTTATGGGAGTTCCCTTGTATGTTATTTGTCATTTTTCCCTTGTTGCTCTTAATAATTTTTCTTTGTCTTTAAATTTTGTCAGTTTGATTACTCTGTGTCTTGGCATGTTTCTCCTTGGGTTTATCCTGCCTGGGACTCTCTGCACTTCCTGGACTTGGGTGGCTGTTTCCCTTCCCATGTTAAGGAAGTTTTTGACTATAATCTCTTCAAATATTTTCTTGGGTCCTTTCTCTCTCACTCTTTGCCTTCTGGGACCCTTATAATGTGAATGTTGGTGTATTTAATGTTGTCCCAGAGGTCTCTTAGGCTGTCTTCATTTCTTTTCATTCTTTTATCTTAATTCTGTTCTTTATGACAGCAGTGAATTCCACCATTCTGTCTTCCATGTCACTTATCCATTCTTCTGCCTCAGTTATTCTGCTACTGTTTCCTTCTAGTGTATTTTTCATTTAAGTTATTGTATTGTTGATCTCTATTTGTTTGTTCTTTAATTCTTCTAGGTGTTTGTACTTTAATTCTTCTAGGTCTTTGTTAAACATTTCTTGCATCTTCTCAATCTTTACCTCCATTCTTTTTCTGAGGTCCTGTATCATCTTCACTATCATTATTCTGAATTATTTTTCTCGAAGGTTGCCTATCTCCACTTCATTCAGTTGTTTTTCTGGGGTTTTATCTTATTCCTTCATCTTATTCCTTCATTCCTTCACCATAGTCCTCTGCCTTTTCATTTTGTCTGTCTTTCTGTGAATGTGGTTTTCATTCCACAGGCTGCAGGATTGTTGTTCTTCTTGCTTCTGCTGTCTGCCTTCTGGTGGATGAGGCTACATTTAAAAAAATTTTTATTTATTTTATGTTATTTTAAAATTTTTGGCTGTGTTGGGTCTTTGTCGCTGTGTGTGTGTTTTCTCTAGCTGTGACGAGCAGGGGCTACTCTTTGTTGTGGTTCGTGGGCTTCTCATTGTGGTGGCTTCTCTAGTTGTGGAACATGGGCTCTAGGTGCATGGGCTTCAGTAGTTGTGGCACATGGGCTCAGTAGTTATGGCTCGTGGGCCCTAGAGTGCAGGCTCAGTAGTTGTGGCACATGGGCTTAGTTGCTCAGTGTCATGTGGGATCTTCCCGGACCAGGGCTCAAACCCATGTCCCTGTATTGGCAAGTGGATTCTTAACCATTGTGCAACCAGGGAAGTCCATGGTCTCCCACTTTTAAGGAAGGGTTCTATTAGCAGAAGAAAAGAGAAAGAGAAAGAGAAAGGGAAAGAGAAAGGGCTCAGGGCAAACAAAACTTATAGCTAGCACTGTCTGCTCCACAGCTAAATAGAACAGAATTGTTACTATACCCAGACCTCTCCTTACATTTCCCCACCACCTTGACTCAGGCTTTCCTCCAGGCTGTGCTGAAACAAAAATCAACATAAAATATGATGGCTATGATCAAACCTTATTGCTGCCCACAAGGGCAAGTTCAGTAAGTTCCAGGAAGTAGAACTATTATAGACTTCCTTTGATCTCAATGCAATACAAATAAAAATGGATAAAACTAGAAGCAAAAATCTCTGTTATTTAAATTTTTAAAAATAAAACCAAATTTTGTTCTTCTGGGTCCTGGTCCAGCATGTAAGAGCTTGGAACTTGCCAATCGATCCTAATAACAAGTAAAAATCTGAAGAAACTGAAAAATCAACAACTCTTCTTAGATCAGTCAGAGAAGGGAAATCACAGGGCAAACCACTGCCCCCAAAACTGAAGAGACAGAGAATCACAACTTACTAAAGCAGAACACTCCATGGGAACCAGTACCAAGTTAGGAAAACCTGAACTATAATCAATGATTGCTGAAGGCTTAAATGTGGACAACTCTGTGAGTTAGAAACTTCCACTCTGTGAAATATACAAGAGAATGAGAAGACAAGACATAGACTGGGAAAAAATATTTGCAAAAATTATATCTCATAAAGGACTGCTATCCAAAGTATGCAAAGAACTCTTAAAACTCAATGATAAGGAAGTAAACAACTTGATTAAAAAGTGGGCAAAAGACCTAAACAGACACCTCACCAAAAAATATATATATATACAGATGGTAAATAAGCATATGAAAAAATGTTCCACACCATATGTCATTAGGGAAAAGCAAATTGAAACAACAATGAGATACCACTACATACTAGTTAGAATGGCCAAACTCCAGAACACTGACACATGCTGGTGAGGATGTGGTGTAACAGGAGCTCTCATTCATTGCTGGTGGGAATGGAAAGTGGTACAGCCACCTTGGAAGACAGTTTGGGGTTTCTTCCCAGGCTAATACACTCTTACCAGCATGACACTACTTGCTACTTACCCACATAAGTTGAAAGCAGGTGTCTACTGTTAAGGACTGAATGTTTGTGTCCTTTCAAAATTCAGGTATTGAAGCCCTAATCCCCAATGTGACAGTATTTTGAGATGGGACTTTTGGGAGGTAATTAGTTTTAGATGTGGTCATGATGGTGGGGTCCTCATGATGGGATTACTGCCCTTTTAAGAAGAGACCAGATCTCCACTGGTGAGGATTCAGGAAGAAGGCAGCTGTCTACAAGCCAGGAAGGGGGCTCTCACCAGAACCTGACCATGCTAGCACCCTGATCGTGGAATTCCAGCCTCAAGAACTGTGAGAAATCAATGTCTGTTTTTTAAACCACCCAGTCTATGGTATCTTGTTACAGCAGCCCTAGCTGACTAAGACCTCCACATGAAGATCTGCAAACAAGAGTTTATAGCAGTTTTATTCGTAATTGCTAAAATGTGGGAACAACAAAGATGTCCTCCAGTAGGTGAATGGATAAATAAACTGGTACATCCACACAACAGAATATTATTTAGTGCTAAAAGAAATGAGATATCAAGTCACTAAAAGACACATAAATCGTAAATGCATCTCACTAAGTGAAAGAAGTCAACCTGTAAAAGCTACATAACCAAATGATTCTAACTGTATGACATTCTGGAAAGAGCAAAACTATGGAGATAGTAAAAAGATTAGTGGTTAATCAGGTTGGCTAATAGTTCATCTTTTTTTACCTTAAAGAAGCAGTTCTCAGATTTATTAATTTTTATTATTTTTCTAATCAAAAGATTAGAAAATATTTAATGTGTTTATTTATTAACTTATTTCTTGATAAGAAGGTAATATTCTCAGATACAGAGCAAACTAAGAGGGTTGTATGATGTTACTTTGTTCCACTCTATGCAAATCACTTTGAAAATCTGGATGAAATAGATTATAAGAGAGTATATATTGCCCAAACTTACCCCCAAATAGAACATGTAAACAGAAAAATTAATAAAGAGCAGAGAGAAAATACTGTCAAACAGCTACTAAAAATATCAGGAGACTCAGATGGTTTCACAGGAGAATTCCATGAAAATCTAAAAGGATAGATAGCAATAATGCTAGTTGTTATTCCAGAGCACAGGGAAATTCTTTTTATGACACATAACATTGATACCAAAACCCAAAAAAGCACACACAGAAAAGAAAACTGCAAACCCGTTTCACTTTTGATTATCAATGCATAGAAATCCAAAATGAAGTATTAGCCAAAAGAATACACCAGCAAATTAAAGGCATTTCAAATAAGTGATACAAATATGGATTATTTAATAAATAGAATTGGTACAATCATTAGTTGTCTGGAAAAAATTAACTTGGATCTATACTTCATGTTTTGCATCAAAATAAATTTCCAAATGGATCAAATGTTTAAATCTAAAAATATTGTAGAAGACCATGAGAGATTTTTTGTTTTTCATTTTTCAGAGTAGGGAAGTTCTTTCTCAGTATAACTGCAAACCCAGAATCCATAAGAAACACATAAATTTAGGTACATAATTTTTTTTTAAAAGCTCAGTATGGAAAGAAACATCATAAACAAACTCTGGATATAAATTAGGAAAATTACAAATTATATCATAAATAAAAACCTCTTAATATTTAAGAACCCCTACAAAGCCATAGGAAAAAGACCCACAGCCCAATAGAAAAATGGGCAAATTATGTGAATAGAAAATGCACAGAAGAGAAAATACAAATAATTTTTAAATAAATGAAAAGAAATTCAACTTCATTTATAAAAATGAAATGCAAATTAAACTACAATGAGCTACAACCACTGCCTGTCAGACTGGCAAAGATAATAAAGCTGGAAAATGTGGTAAAGTAGTGAGGGTGGGAAGAAAAAGGCTCTGTCACACTCTTATTAATGGGGGTATAAGTGGATACAACTTTTCTGAAGAACACTAGCAACATCCTGCAAAAAGCTACACAACGCTTTGATCCAGCAAATCTACCTTTATGAACTTATCTTACAGATATACCTGCACATGTACAAGATGATTCATGTTTAAGAGCATTAATTGCAACATTTTGTCATTGTAAATGATTGTAAATAACCTAAATAACTATCAGTAGGGATTGGTTTAATAAATTGTGGAACATCCACATGAGGAGTATTATCAGTTGTTAAAAAGGCACAAAGGAAGAGTATATGGGAACTCTGTACCCTTTTCAACCTTTCTGTAAATCTAAAAATCTTCTAAAAGAAAAACAGTAACAAAGAAAACCCCACAACTTGTGGACCAGCCATGCCAGGGGCTATGTTATAAAGGAATTAAAAGAACTATTACTATCCTCAAGGAATTTGAAATGTATATGAATAAAGCCCAATTCAATTCAAAAGGCTGATGGATAGATAGTACAGTTCTTTATAAGAAAGAGAGACTGACAGACAGGCAGACAGACATGAGGCAGCTTAGCATATCTGATATGAAGCAGTCTCCAATAAATGAAATGAAAAAAGCAGCATTCAGAACAATGTCTATGGTATGCTACGTTGCTACATTATTTGTAAAAAAAAAAAAAAAAAAAAAAAAAAGGAATAAAACATATATTTGCTTATAAATGCACAGAATATCTCTAAAATGGTATTTAAGAGACTGGTAGGACTGATTGCCTCTGAGGAGGGAAACTAGTTAATAGGATGCAAAGACTATTTTGGTTTACTCCAAATCATTCTAAATGTATGTTTTGTATTTTATACCTTGCATGTGGGATCCTCCCAGACCGGAGCGCGAACCCAGTTTCCCTGCATCGGCAGGCGGACGCGCAACCACTGCGCCACCAGGGAAGCCCTACCCAGAATTTTTTAAAAAACAAATTAAATAATTCATTTCATGGAGGGAAGAGCTTACTTTCAACTGGGATTTTCAGGGAATGCTTCCTGGGAGAAGAGGCATCAGCTAGGTTTTGAAGGATGGTGATAATGGGCCAGAACATCCTGGGCAAGGGGACTGCACAAGTAAAACATAGAGGTGGAAGCTGGAGGGGGGAACTGGAGAGGGTCACACAATAGTTTTACTGAAATATAATCTTTAGTAAAGTGACAGCTAAAGAGATATTTCTATAAGGGTATGTTATGCAGTATAATAGGGTACAGTGAGTAAAAATCAGGTCAAACACTATACCATTTACCAGCTCTGAGACCTCTGGAGTTATTTACCTTCTGTAAAATGGACATAATGATAGAGACTCTTAGGGTTTTATGAAGACTCGATAGGTAAGGTAGGAAGAGGGCTCAGGCCAGACATGGCAGCAGGAAGTGTTCAGTTAAGTGTCAGCTCCCATATGACCAGAGGGCTCCTAATGCCAGATTTATTCTATGGGCAATGAGAAGCCAGTGCAGGTTTTGGTCAGTGGAGTGATGTTATCAGAGCTGAAATTTAGGAAAAGTCACCTGGTCACCTGTGCAGGGTGAGTTGCAAGGGCATGAGATGGGAGTCAAAGAGACCAGAGAGGAGGCTGCTGACATAGTCTAGGTGAGAGAAGAGGAAGATCTGAGCCAGGTAGTTTCCATGATTAGGGAAGGATAGACGACTTGATAACAACAGAATATGAAGAGAGAAGAAGGTGTATTGAAGAAAATTTGGGGTTTTAAATTTAAGTAACTCAGAGGTTGGTGGCACCTCTAAAGAAACAGAGATCCTGAAGAAATGAGGACTGATAGAAAAGATGACTATTTGGATGTGTTTAGTGTGTGAAGGAATCCAGGTAGATTTAATCAGTATGAAGTTGGAGATGTGGGAAACTCCAGGAAAATGCTGAGATAAGAGATAATACTGGGAGTGATATTAAATAGGATGTTTAGTTGCAAGAGGGAGAAGTCCAGCTTGAATTAGTTTAGGCAAAAAGTCTATGTGTGGATCTGGGAAGTCTAAGGAATGCAAGCATGGCTGGATCTAGGGGCTCAAACAGTGTCCTCAGGCCTCAGGCACTTATCTCTCTGACCTCATATGCTTGGTTTTATTTTCTTACAACCTCTCTGCATGAAGCAGCAAGATAACCTCTGGAAACTCTATCAACTCCAATAGAAAGTTCTTTTTTTTCCCCTTTAATTGTAAATTTTGGAGAAGGTTATAATTGGCTTGAATTAGATCACTCCTACTAGAGAAAAGTCAGAAGAATCAGCAAAGAGTGGTGTCAAGGGAACTCCCAAGGAGGAGTAATCATTGATGTCAAATGCTGAGAGAAAAACTTGTAAAAATTGAATAAACTTTATTTTTTATATATATATATATATAATATAAAATATATATATATTGAACAGAGAAAACGTTTCTCCAAAGAAAAAGATTATGAAATATACACACATTGACCAATGTGAATATATTAGCTAGCTACCTATTGAAGTGTAAGAAATTACCACAAGACTTAGGGGGTTAAAATAACAATATTTATGGAGATCAGCCAAGATGGTGGAGTAGGAAAACATTGAGCTAACCTCCTCTCATGAGCACACCAAAATCACAACTATCTACAGAAAAACCATTGATGTAAAAGAGCAGAACCTACCAGATAAGGTCTTCTACAACTAAAGACATAAAGAAGGAACCACAATGAGGCAGTTAGGAGGGGCAGACTTGCAATATAATCAAGTCCCATACATGTAGGTGGGCAACTGACAAACCGGAAAATAAATATATTGCAGAGGTTCTCCCACAGAAGTGAGAGTTCTGAGCCCCACATTGGGTTCCCCAGCCTCCAGACGAGCCTCCAAAGCATTTGGATTTGAAGGCCAGCAAGGTTTAACTTCAGGAGCCCCACAGGACTGAGGGAAATAGAGACTTCACTCTTAAAGGGTACACACAAAATCTCACATGCTCCAGTACCCAGGACAAAAATGGTAATTTGATAGGAGCCTGGGCCAGACCTATCTGCTGGTCTTGGAGAATCTCCTGGAGAGGTTAGGTGTGGCTGTGGCTCACTCTGGGGACATAGACATTGGCCCAGCCATACATGGGAGTTCCTTCTACCACACGGACAATGCTACTAGTGGCCGCCATCTTGGGATCCTCCCTCTACTTCATTAGTGCCAAGACTTGGCCCCACCCAATAGCCTGTAGGCACCAGTGCTGGGACGTGACAGGCCAAACAACTAACTGACGGGGAGACAGCCCCACCCATCAGCAGAGAGGCTGCCTAAAAACTTTCTGAGCCCACAGCTACCTATAGACATGCCTCTAGACACAGCCTTGCCAACCAGAGAACCAAGACTCAGCTCCATCTTACAGTGTACAGGCATTGGCCTTACCCTCCAGGAAGCCCGCACTGGCCTCTAGGCCAGCCTCACCCACCAGGGGACAGACACCAGATGCAAGAAAACTATAATCTCACAACCTGTGGACACAGCCCGCACAGCAGGCCAGATCCTACCCTGGGACCAGCTGGGCCAAAGTCCTGTCCACTAGCAGACCAACAAAAGCTTCAGAACACTCTGTACCCCATACCCAACTGTGTAGGGAACTGGTATCCCTGCCCCTCACCAGTGATCTGACACTAGCTCTGGGATCCCTGGGCCCTGCAGCAAGAATCTGGGGCTCAGCTCTGCCTGCCAGTAGTCTGGCAATAATCCCAGGACCTGGCTTCACCCACCAGTGGGTGAGCAACAGCCCCAGAGTCTTCTGGCCCCTCACTCTGCCCACCAGTGAGGCAGCACTAGCTCAGGTCCCCCTAGGGCTTTTCAGCCAGCTGCTTCATGGCCAGCTCCCACTTACCAGAGGCCAGTACCATTTTCACAAGGCAAGACCTGGCAACCAACTGGGCTAGAGGCCAAACAAGCCTACTAGACCACCCACATAGTCAGTCCACCACAAAAGAAGGACATATGCAGCCTTCATGTGGGAACCCCTAGAGCATACAGCTTGGGTGACAAGAGGGGAGTGCACTACTGGGGCACATAGGATATCTCCTATAGCAGGCCACTTCTGTAGGGTTAAGAAATGTAAATAATTATTACATATATAAAAATACAAATAGCAACATAGACAAAATGAGGCAGCAGAGGAACATGTTCCAGATGAAGGAAAAAGATAAAACCCCAGAAGAAAAACTAAGTGAAGTGGAGATAGGCATTCTACTGAGAAAGAGTTTAGAGTAATGATCATAAAGATGATCTAAGAACTCTGGAGAAGAAGGGATAGACAAAGTGAGAGGCTAGAAGTTTTTAATAAAGAGTTAGAAAATATACAGACCTACCAAACAGAGATGAGGAATACAATAACTGAAATGAAAAGTACACTAGAAGGAATCAATAATAGACTAAATGATACAGAGGAATGGATCAGTGAGCTGGAAGACAGAGTAGTAGAAATCACTGATGCTGAACACAAAAAAGAAAAAAGAAAGAAAAGAAATGAAGTCAGTTTAAGAAACTTCTGGGACAAGATCAAGTGCACTAATATTCACATTATAGGGGTCCCAGAAAGAGAAGAGAGAAAGGGTCTGAGAACATATTTGAAGACATAATAGCTGAAAACTTCCCTAACCTGGGAAAGGAAATAGTCACTCAAGTCCAGGAAGCTCAGAGAGTGCCATACAGGATTAACCCAGAGAGGAACACACCAAGACACATTGTAATCAAAATGACAAATATTAAAGATAAAGAGAGAATATTAAAAGCAACATAGGAAAAGAAAAAATAACATACAAGGGAATTCCCATAAGGCTATCAGATGATTTTTTCAGCAGCAACTCTGGAGGCCAAAGGGGAGTGGCACAATATATTTAAAGTAATAAAAGGGGAAAAACCTGTAACCAGGAATACTCTACCTAGCAAGGCTCTCCTTCCGATTTGATGGAGAAATCAATAGATTTACAGACAAGCCAAAGCTAAAAGAGTTCAGCACCACCAAACCAGCTTTTCAACAAACGTTAAATGAAATTCTCCAGGCAAAAAAGAAAAGGCCACACTAGAAATAAGAAAATTATGAAATAAAAAAGCTCCCAATAAAAACAAACATATATTAAAGGTAGGAAATCATCCACACACATACAAAAGACAAAAGTAGTAAAAATAATCTATATCTACAACAAGCAGTTAAGGGATATACAAAACAATTAGATGTAAAATATGATAACAAAAACAGTCATTGTGAGGTGAGGAGAGTAAATGCAGATTTTAAAAATGCATTTGATATTAAGAGATCAGCAACTTAAAACAATTATGTATATATATAGACTGCTATACAAAAACCTCATGGTAACCACAAACCAAAAATCTATAATAGATATACACACAGAAAAGAAAAAGGAATCCAAACATAACTATAAAGATAGTCATCAAATCACAAGAGAAGAGAACAAAAGAAGAAAAAAGGAAAAAAAGACCTACAGAAAACAACACCCAGGGACTTCCCATGTGGTAGAGTGGTTAGGAATCTGCCTGCCAATGCAGGGGACGTGGATTTGAGACCTGGTCCAGTAACATCCCACATGCTGTGGAGCAACTAAGCCCATGCTCCACAACTACTGAGCCTGCACTCTAGAGCCCATGAGCCACAACTATTGAGCCTGCATGCCACAACTATTGAAGCCCATGCGCCTAGAGCCCCTGCTCTGCACCAAAGAGAACCCACTGCAATGAGAAGCCTGTGCACTGCAGCAAAGAGTAGCCCCTGCTCGCCACAACTAGAGAAAGCACACATGCAGCAATGAAGACCCAATGCAGCCAAAAATAAATGAATAAATAAATACCCAAACAATTAACAAAATGGCAATAAGAACATACATGTCAATTATTACTTTAAATGTAAATGAACTAAATGCTCCAACCAAAAGACATAGAATGGCTGAATGGATATATAAACAAGGCCCATTTATATGCTGCCTACAAGAGACTCACTTCAGATCTAGAGACACACACAGACTGAAAGTGAGAGGATGGAGAAAAGTATTCCACACAAACTGAAATCAGAAGAAGCCTGGAGTAGCAATACTTATATCAGACAAAATAGACTTTAAAAAAGACTGTTATAAGAGACAAAGAAAGACACTACATAGTGATCAACAGATCAATCCTAGAAGCAGATACAACAATTGTAAATATATATGCAACAAACATTGGAGCACCTAAATATATAAGGCAAAGATTAATAAACAAAAGGAGAAATTGACAGTAGCACTATAATAGTGGGGGATTTTAACACCTCACTTACATCAATGGACAGATCATCCAGACAGAAAATGAGTAAGGAAACACTTGCCTTAAATAATGCATTAGATCAGATGAACTTAATTGATAGATAAAGAGTATAACATTCCAAAGCAGCAGAATACACATTCTTTTCAAATGCACGTGGACCATTCTCCATCTTAGATCACATTCTAGGTCACAAAACAAGCCTCAATAAATGTAAGAAAATTGAAATCATATCAAGCGTCTTTTCTGACAATAATGCCATGAGACTAGAAATCAACTACAAGCAAAAAAACCCCTGCAAAAACCACAAACACGTGGAGGCTAAACAATATGCTAGTGAACAACCAACAGATCACTGAAGAAATCAAAGAGTAAGTTAAAAAATGCCTAGAGAGAAATGAAAATAAAAACATGATGGTCCAAAGCCTATGGGACACAGCAAAAGCAGTTCTAAGAGGGAGTTTATAGCAATACAGGCTTACCTTAGGAAAAAAGAAAAATCTCAGGTAACCAACCTAACATTACAACTAAAGGAACTAGAGAAAGAACAAGCAAAACCCAAAGCCAGTAGAAGGAAAGAAATCATAAAGATCAGAGCAGAAATAAATGAAATAAAGACTAATATAACAATAGAAAAGATCAATGAAAATAAAAGCTGGTTCTTTGAAAAGATAAACAAAATTGATAAACATTTAGCCAGATTCATCATGGAACAAAGGAAGAGAACCAAACCAATCAAATCACAACTGTAAAAGGAGAAGTTACAACTGACACCACAGAAATACAAAGGACCATAAGAGACTACTATGAACAACTATATGCCAATAAAATGGACAATTTAGAAGAAATGGACAAATTCTTAGAAATGTACAATTTCCCAAGACTGAACCAGGAAGAAGTAGAAAATCTGAACAGTCCAATCACCAGTACAGAAATTAAATCAGTAATTTAAAAACTCCCAAAAAACAACAGTCCAGGACCAGATGGCTTCACAGATGAATTCTACCAAACATTTAGAGAAGAGTTAACATCTATCCTTCTCAAACTATTCCAAAAAATTCCAGAAGAAGGAACACTTTCAAACCCATTTTATGAGGCCAACATCCCTCTGATACAAAAACTAGACAAAGATATCACAAAAAAAGAAGAATACAGGCCAATGTCACTGATGAACATGGATGCAAAAGTCCTCTACAAAGTACTAGCAAATGAAGTCCAACAATACATTAAAAGAATCATACACTAGGGTCAAGTGAGATTTATCCCAGGGATGCAAGGATTTTTCAAAATAAATGGGATACACTGCATTAACAAACTGAAGAATAAAAACCATATCATCATCTCAATAGATGCAGAAAAAGCTTTTGATAAAATTCAACATCAGTTTATAATTAAAACTCTCCAAAATGCAGGCATAGAGGGAAAGTCATAAAGGCTATACATGACAAACCCACTGCTAACATATTCAATGGTGAAATGCTGAAAGCATTTCCTTTAAGATCAAGAAAAAACAAGGATGCCCACTCTTGCCACTTTTATTCAACATTGATTTGGAAGTCATAGCCACAGCAATCTGACAAGAAAAATAAATAAAAGGAATCCAAATTGGAAAGGAAGATGTAAAACTGTCACTGTTTACAGGTGACATGATACTATACATAGAAAATCCTAAAGACACTACCAGAAAACTACTAGCCCTCATCAATGAATTCAGTAGAGTTGCAGGATACAAAATTAATATACAGAAATCTATTGCATTTCTTTACACTAACAACATAGTAGCAGAAAAACACATTAAGGAAATAATCCCATTTACCATCGCATCAAAAAGAATAAAATACCTAGGAATAAACCTACCTAAGGAGACAAAATACCTGTACTCAGACAACAATAAGACACTGGTGAAAGAAATTAAAGATGACACAAATAAATGGAATGGTATACCATGTTCTTGTATTGAAAGAATTAATATTGTGAAATGAGGATACTACCCAAGGCAATCTACAGATTCAATGCAATCCCTAAAAACATACCAATGGCATTTTTCACAGAATTACTGATAGAACAAATTTTGTATGGAAACACAAAGTACCCCGAATAGCCAAAACAATCTTGAGAAAGAAGAATAAAGCTTGGGGAGTCATGCTCCTGGACTTCAGACTATACTACAAAGCTACAGTAATCAGAACAGCATGGTATAGGCACAAAACCAGACACAAAGATCAATGAAATAGGATAGAGAGCCCAGAAATAAACCCATACACTTATGGTCAATTAATCTATGACAAAGGAGGCAAGAATACACAATGGAGAAAAGACAGTCTCTTCAATAAGTGTTGCTGGGAAAACTGGACAACTACATGCAAAAGAATGAATTAGAACATTCTCTAACACCATATACAAAAAAAAAGTCTTACATTTAAAGATTTATATGTAAGACTGGATAGTATACATAGGCAGAGCACTCTTTAAAATAAGGCATAGCAAATGCAATACTTTTTTTGGCTCTGTCTCCTAAAGCAAATGAAATAAAAGCAAAAATAAACAATTGTGACCTAATTAAACTTAAAAGCTTTTGTACAACAAAGGAAACCACTAACAAAACAAAAAGACAACCTACTGAATGGGAACAGATATTTGCAAATAATAGGACCAATAACAGATTGATATAAAACATATATAAACAGCTTGTACAACTCAACATCAAAAAACCAACAACCTGATTTAAAAATGGGCAGAACTGAATAGCTGTTTTTCCAAAGAGGAAATGCAGATGGCCAATAGGCACATGAAAAGATGCTCAATATCGTTAACCATCAGGGAGATGCAAATCAAAACCACAAGCAGATGTCACCTCACACCTGTCAGAATGGCTAACCTCAAAATGAACACAAATAACAAATGTTGGCGAGGATGTGGAGAAAAGAGAACACTTGTACACTGTTGGTGGGAATGTAAATTGGTGCAGCCACTGTGGAAAACAGTATAGGGATTTCTCAAAAAACTAAAAATAGAACTACCACATATTCCAGCAATTCTACTCCTGAGTATATATCTGAAACAAGCAAAAACATTAATTTGGAAAGAGGCTTGCACCCCAATTTTCATAGCAGCATTATTTACAATTGCCAAGATATGGAAGCAACCTGTGTCCATCAACAGATGAATGGATAAAGAAGTGGTATATATATATATACAATGGAATACTACACAGCCATAAAAAAGAATGAAATTTTGCCATTTGTAACAACATGGATGGATTTGGAGGGTATTATGCTAAGTACAACAAGTCAGAGAGATAAAGATAAATACTGTATGATACCACTTGTATATGCAATCTAAAAAATACAACAAACTAGTAAATGTAACAAAAAATAAGCAGACTTACAGATATAGAGAACAAACTAGTGGTTACCAGAGGGGAGAGGGAAGGGGGGAGGGGCAATATAGGGGTAGGGAAGTAAGAGTTACAAGCTATTATGTATAAAATAAGCTACAAGGATATATTATATAACATGGGGAATATAGCCAATCTTTTTTTTTTTTTTTTTGTGGTATGCGGGCCTCCCTCTGCTGCGGCCTCTCCCGTTGCGGAGCACAGGCTCCGGAGCGCAGGACCAGCGGCCATGGCTCACGGGCCCAGCAGCTCCGCGGCATGTGGGATCCTCCCAGACCGGGGCGCGAACCCGGTTCCCCTGCATCGGCAGGCGGACGCGCAACCACTGCACCACCAGGGAAGCCCGCCAATCTTTTATAATAACTATAATGGAGTATAACCTTTAAAAATTGTGATTCACTATATTGTACACCTGTAACTTACATAATATTGTACAGCAACTACACTTCAATAAAAATATCAAATACATTAAAAAAACCTCCAATATTTATTATCACAATTTCTGTGGACCAGTAATCTGGGTGCAGCTTAGCTGAGCCCTTTGTCTCAGAGTCACTTACAAGGTTGCTGGCTGAAGTTGTGGTCTCATATGAAGGCTCAGCTTGGGAAGGATCCACTTCTAAGCTTGTTCACGTGACAATTGGCAGTTTTCATTTCCTCACTGGGTGTTGGTTAGAGTCTGCCCTCAGTTTTTTGTCATGTGGGTCTTACAACATGACATTTGACTTTCATAAGAGTGAGCAAATGAGAGAGAGAGAGAACAGAATTCACAGTCTTTTACAATCTTAACTTGAAAGTGACATCACAACACTTTTTCTACTCATTAGAAGCAAGTCGCTAGGTATAGTCTACTCTATAGAAGAGGGTATTATACAAGGGCATGAATACCAGGAGATGGGGATCATTGGGAGTCTTGTCAGAAGCTGCCTACCACACTGAATCATTAGGAAATACACAATACATTTGAAAAGGTAGAAACCTTGGAGGCCACATTTTCTAGTAACAAAGCAATATGGCTAGAAAATAAATCATTTGTAAAGTAAAACTACAATAACAAGAAACTATATATCAAACCTAAGAGATACAACCAAAACTATACTTGGAGGAAATTTTATAGCATTAATTGGTAATGATATTTAACAAAAAATAATAAAAATAAATGGACCCCACCTTCAAGTAAGGAGGCTAATCTTCCTATACTTCCCAACAAACAGACTTAAGGAAAGCCCGAAGAACAAATGCAGAAATCAACAAACTGGAAAATAATAAAATTAATAAACAATTTATGTGCTCATTAAAAAAACAATAGGCAAATCTCTAATAGAGTTAACTAAGAAAATAAGGGAAGACATATCTAACATTAGATTTGAGAAAGGGAATATAACTACATGAACAAAGGACATTGTTTTCAAATGAAAGAGAACACTGTGCACTATGTTTGCTGAGAGATTCAAAAATCTTTGGAAAATAAAAAATGAGTGATTATAGAAAAAGAATCAGAAGAGTCAAAGAGATTTCAAAGAACAGATCCATGGGTGAATTCTGTCAAAACTTTAAAGCACAATTCACATGTCATTTATCCCAGAGTTTAGAACAGGGGCCCCCAACCCCCGGGCCATGGAATGGTACTGGTCCGTGGCCTGTTAGGAACCAGGCCGCACAGCAGGAGGCGAGTGGCGGGCGAGTGAGCAAAGTTTCATCTGTATTTACAGCCACTTCCCATTGCTTGCATCACCACCTGAGCTCCACCTCCTGTCAGATCAGCAGCGGCATTAGATTCTCATAGGAGCGTGAACACTACTGTGAACTGCGCATGTGAGGGATCTAGGTTGCACACTCCTTATGAGAATTTAATGCCTGATGATCTGAGGTGGAGCTGGGGCAATGATGCGAGCACTAGGGAGCGGCTGCAAATACAGATTATCATTAGCAGAGAGGTTTGACTGCACAGAGGCCATAATAAAATGATTTGCTTGCAGACTCATATCAAAACCCTATCGGTGAGTGGCAAGTGAAAACAAGCTCAGGGCTCCCACTGAGTCTGCATTATGGTGAGTTGTATAATTATTTCATTATGTATTACAATGTAATAATAATAGAAATAAAGTGCACAATAAATGTAATGTGCTTGAATCATCCCCAAACCATCCCCTTATCCCCCTGGTCCATGGAAAAATTGTCTTCCACAAAATCGGTCCCTGGTGCCAAAAAGGTTGGGGACCTGTGGTTTAGAAAAACATCCCATTTAATTCTACAAAGATAGCATCACCCTGATACCCAAATCTTGATCATCATGCCTTCTTCTTAGACAAAGCTCTCTCCTCAGACCTTTGGTTTCCTGTCTCACTTGTTCTCTGAATACAGTGACTTACCACCATCCTGTGCTGCTAGGAGGAAGGATGCTGCAGACTCAGCAGCTACAGAATCTGTTCTCTCTTCAGAATCTCCTGTGTCTGTCCTGGGGCTCAGGCAGGAGAATCTGGAAGGTTCAGACAAGAGCTGAGGATTTTTGCTGCCTGGAGTACCTTCTCCCATCTTCTCTAACAGAACTGTGATTGATTGTAGCTTAGCTGCATCATGTGAGACTCTCTAGCTCTGCTGTAAGGTTAGGAACACCACAGGTAGATTCTGCAGTCTGGTCAGAAAAGGCCTTTTAAAGTTTTTATACCCTCAATGCTTTAAAAAATAAATTTGAGATCTCAGAGGAAAAGGTATCTTTCAAATAGGCTGGACGGATAAGTAGAGAAAATTGAGACTGAGGAAAAGAGGAAGCAAGTAAGCTAAAACAGTATTAGTAGTTTTCTCCAGGTTTACTGAGATTTAACTGACATATAACATTGTGTAAATTTAAGGTATACAACATGTTGATTTGATACACATATATTGCAAAATGGTTACTACCATAGTTTTAGCTAACACCCCAATTATGTCACATAATTACCATTGTTTTTTTTTGTGGTGAGGACGTTTAAAATCTACTCTCTTAGCAGCTTTCAAGTGTATAATACAGTACTGTTAACTATAATCACTATGCTGTACATTAGATCCCCAGAACTTATCTTATAACTGGAAATTTGTACTCTTTGACTAACATCTCCCCAATTCCCCCACCCCTCAGCCCCTCGTAACTCTACTCTCTGTCTCTGAGTTTGGCTTTTTTAGATTCCACATATATGTAATATTATACACATATTATCTATTTGGCTTATTTCACTTAGCATAACTGCCTTGTTTCATTCATGTTGTCACAAATGGCAGGATTTCTTTCTTTCTCATGGTTGACTAATATTCCACTGTGTATGTGTACACCACATCTCTTTTAGCCATTCAGCTGCTGATGGACACTTAGGCTTTTCCATATCTTGGTTATTGTGAATAATGCTTCAATGAACATGGGAATGCAGATATCTCTTTGAGATCCTATTTTCATTTCCTTTGGATATATATGCAGAAGTGGGATTGCTGGATCAAATGGTAGTCTTATTTTTAATTTTTTGAGGAACCTCCATACTGTTTTCCATAGTGGCCATACCAATTTACATTCCTACCAACAGAGCACAAGTGTTTTCTTTTCTCCACATTCTTGCCAACACTTGTTACCTCTTGTCTTTTTGATGACAGTAATTTTAACAGGCATGAGGTGATATCTCGTGGTTTTGATTTGCATTTCTCTGATGATTAGCAACACTGAGCATCTTTTCATGTACCTATTGGCCATTTATGTTCTTCAGAAAAATTTATATTCAGCTCCTCTGCCCATTTAAATTGGATTATTTCCTATTAAGTTGTATGAGCTCTTTATATATTTAGGATATCAGATATAAGATTTACAAATATTTTCTCCCACTTCATAGGTTGCCTTTCATTTTGTTGATTGTTTCTTTTGCTGTGCATAAGTTCTTTAGCTTGATGTAATCCTACTTATTTATTTTTGCTCTTTTTGCTTGTGCTTTTGGTGTCATATCCAAAAAAATCATTGCCAAGACCAATGTCAAGGAAATTTCCCCCTATGTTTACTTCTAGGAGTTTTATGGGTCAGCTCTTATGTTTAAGTCTTTAATCCATTTCAAGTTAACTTTTGTGAATGGTGTTAGATAGGGGTTCAATTTCATTCTTCTGTATATGGTTATCCAGTTTCCCCAAAACCATTTATTGAAGAGACTATCCTTTCCCCATTGAGTATTCTTGGCTACTTTGTCAAATAATAGTTGACTGTATTTGTTAGGGTTTATTTCTGGGCTTTCTATTCTGTTTCATTAGTCCTATGTGTCTATTTTTATGCCAGTACCATATTGTTTTGATCACTATAGCTTTATAGTATAGTTTGAAATCAGGACTATGTGGTACCAACAGCTTTGTTCCTCTTTCTCAGAATTTCTTTGGTTATTTGAGGTCTTTTGTGATCCCATACATATTTTAGAATTGATTTTTCTATTTCTGTAAAAAAAAAAAAGTCACTGGAATTTTGATAGTTATTGCATTGAACCTATAGATGACTTTGGCTACTATTGATATTTTAGCAATATTAATTTTTCTGGTCCATGAACATGGGATATCTTTCCTTTTGTTTGTGTCTTCAATTTCTTTCATCAGAGTCGTGTACAGATCTTTCACCTCCTTGGTTAAATTTATTCCTAACCATTTTATTGTTTTTGATGCTATTGTGAATGGGATTGCTTTTTAAAATTTCTTTTCCTTTTTCAGATGTTTCATTGTTAGTGTTAGAAGTGCAACTGATTTCTGTATGTTGATTTTGTATCCTGAAACTTTACTGAATTCATTGATTCATTCTAACAGTTTTTTGATGGAGTCTTTACGATTTTCTCTATATAAGATTATATCACCTGCAAACAAAGACAGTTTTACTTCTTCCTCTCTGATTTGGATGTCTGTATATATATTACTATTAAAATAGATCATATGGTTTGGTTCTAAGCTTCTTGGTAGCCAGTATAAAAAATAAAACATGGAATGTTATGTAAAAGATGTGAACATATTTTTTTTTTCTTTTGTGGTACGCACTGTTTTTTTTTTTCTTTTGTGGGCCTCTCACTGTTGTGGCCTCTCCCGATGCGGAGCACAGGCTCCGGATGTGCAGGCTCAGCGGCCATGGCTCACGGGCCTAGCCGCTCTGCAGCATGTGGGATCTTCCTGGACGGGGGCACGAACCCGTGTCCCCTGCATCGGCAGGAGGACTCTCAACCACTGCGCCACCAGGGAAGCCCATGAATATATTTTCTTAGGAGCGAAGACACTCTTGCTGGCACTAAATTCTAAAATTATTTTTCACCTAGTGTTTATATAAGGGAAAGGGGGGCATTTATTAGACAGATTCTTCAAAAAAACCTCCATAGTAAATGTAGAAAATTAATTCTGGCTGTTTCTTATAATGACTGTCAAGAAAAGCCCAGAGCAAGACATTAAAATACAGCCCAGTAAAGGGGATTCTGCAGGAGGCTGAATTCCTGCGATCCAAGTAGGAAAAGCCAGGACAATAATTGGTCATTGGGAGAGTGAGCATTTTCTGTAGAGTGTGGGGCAGGAGCCATTTTCAGGAGTTAAGGTACAACTCAGAAGCAAGGTAGTGGAGACAGCAGACATTGAATCTGTTGTCAAGGAAGTTGGTGAAGGTGTGGTGAAAATCTTCTAGTGAATTTTCAGTTCTTTTTTCCTTGAAACTTTTCTTTCCCCCTTAGAGTTAGAAGGAGGTTATCACTTCTCCTGCTGCAGCAAGTGGAGGAGACCTTGTGCTGAGAAGGGGGAGACACAAGATTAAAGCAGCCTGCTTTTCTGTGTTCCCACATGGAAGACAGTTGCTCTGGAAAGTCACTTTGACCTGTAGTGGACATTACCTGAGTGAGGAAAAATAAACCAAACCTTTGTTATATTAGATTTGGGGCTGTTTGTTACAGCAGCATAACCTAGCTTGTCCTAACTAATACAAGAAGGATGAGACAAGAGAAATGAGAAGGGCAGCAGGGTGAAGAGAGGCTATTTTTAAATAAAAGAAAGGCCTGAACATATTTATAAGTTGAGGAGAATGACCCAGAAGAGGTGGAGAAGTTGGAGCTGCAGGAAGGAGAGGACCTGCCTGGCCATTCAAGTTTAACACATGACAGAAGGTGTGTGATTTCCAGCAAGAGAGGAAGATTTATGGTGTCCAAGATGGCAATATAGGAGGCTCCTTAACTTATCTCTTACCATGCACACAATGAATCTACAGCTACACATGAAATAACTCCTTCTGAAACAATCCAGAAGCTACCTGAGCAACTCCTATACATTTTGGCAAATTAGAAAATACCCTCATTGACGTAGGTAGGAAAGGCTGAGATGCACTCTTACCATAAACCCCACCCTGGCACAGAAAGAGGAAGGCTTACCTTGAGTCAAGAAGAGAGATACTTCTTCCTTGAGCACAAAGGGAAGGAAATGATGAATAATGAGAGAGAGTCAGAAGGAAGGAGACTAACAGCTTTTGTCTGGTAGTCTTGTTTTCCTCAATAAGTGTAGGAATGAGGATGCCTGGTGAGAGGTGGGAAGGGGTGGTGGGACAGGATCTGAGACAAAGGGGAAAGGTTTGGGGAACTCCCGAGAGGTGAATCATTTGGTGGTGAGGAAATGGAGATGCCTGCTACAATAGCTCAACATGAATTTGTAGAAACCTGGTTTTTGAAAAGCTGTGACCTTTCCTGGGAGATCTCTGTCTCCTCATAGTGGGGAAAAGACAGTCCCATTAGCCTTCCTGGGGAAAGGCAAGTTGCCCATCACTGAAGGTATTGAAGCAGAGCTTGTATAAGCCTATTCCTGATTGGAAGGGCTAAATAACCTTTACATTCTCTGTCAACCTTGGGATTTTATGATTCTGTAATTCTAGGTATTGTAAGTAAGTTAACAAAATCAAATTACTTCCAGCCTATGCAAATTATAGTGATCTGCCTTTCAGCTTCTCCAAGGGAATGGATTAAAAATGCTGTGTGCTTAGAATAGATTATGTGATTCTTGCACTCTCATTCCAGGTCAATTCTCCTAAGTATCAGATAATTATGATGGAGCAGATGTACCATCGTGGTGACTGATAAGTTACCACAGTATTCATGTCTCTTGAGCAGGCATGATGGAATGGCTGGAAATGGAGTATCATTTTGATACATATTCTTTTGGTTTGCTGGTGACTTTTGGAATTTTCTATTCCTAAACTCAGCGTTTCCCCTGCTGACTCTGGGTTATCAAAGTTTTGTTCTCTTTAGGGAATTTGAGTTAGTGCTTATATCTTGGAAGCAGCTTTGCAAAGGAAGCAGCAGGTGAGAGAGGAATGTCCTGTGTGGTTCTAGCTCTAAAAGAACCACAAACTTCAGACTGATGGCAGGACCCCCCCATACGAATACTGGGTCCCCCATATGTCCTGGAATAATAGAGAGAAAACAAGGACCGTTCCAACATTACAATTCTTGCTTCATATTGGGACAGAGCTATATATTCCCAGCCTAGATCAAAGGAAAGAGGAACCATTTGAACAAGGTTCATATAAAATCACAAAACCATTGAACACTTTGCAATAGTAATCTAGTTTTACTGAGTTCCCCCCAACCACTTCCATCACCATAACATCAATTCAATGACCAGCAACAGATGCATTTTCAGGAGAAATGGGAGGCATTAGCTTGTCAACATGACCTCTAGCCCCAATCTGGAGATCTTTGTCCCAGGAAGTCTTCTATCTTCTGGTCATTTCATAACATCTTGTGATGCAAATCACCTGCCCAGTGCACTGAAATGTTTCCATATGGAATGGGGCTTTATGCCACTGTTTGGTATAAGAAATATTGCCTGAGTCCCTTTCAAGCCCAGCATCAGTAGATTAGAGGAATATCAACATTACATAAGTCGAACATGTCAGAAAAGAGGTAGAGGAAAAATGTTCTAAGAACAAAAGGAGTGCAGATTATCATCCTGTTTATAGATAATAAACTGACATTGATAAATAGCTTCATAGTGCCTAATGGTAAAGAACAAAAGGGCAGAAATATTAAACAAAAATCCAATCATCACTGCTTATGTGGGGAGTCAGAAAGAGCTCTTCACTTCTGGTTAATGTCACTCCACCAAAGTAGTGACAAGTATGTCAGTTAAACTCTCCTGACCTCATGTTCCATCTGAAAATACTGGGATTAAAATGAGAATCTGTTTATTGACACCATCTCTGGCTGTTTACAAAATGGATATTAAAGGTTTTGATTAAAAATCCATAACTTAGATGATTCTTTAATCCAAATAAAAGGGGAACCATGTAGCAAAATGGAAAGAGAAAATGACTGTACCAGAATCCTAGCCTGAATACAAGTACTGTAACAGCAACTGAAATGTAGCACTTGAAGTCTTAGACTATCTGTATGATCCTTCACCAACCCAAAATACCATGATTCTTATATGGAGTAGTTACTTGCATTTACCAAACAGGTCCTGGGGTAGATGGATGGTAAAAAGTGTTGATGTGAATTACTGTAAAGCCCAGGAAGGAAATGGATTGTAGGAAAATAATTGGATAAGCATAAATTCTTCTGCCACAGGCACCTAGATAAAATACAACAAAAATTATTGTAAGTGAATATCAAAGTGTGCAAGCAAGAAAGAGAACTCACCAGGCACCAGAAATGAAGAGGGGAATAAAAGCTTTAGTGGAAAGTGAATGAACTGCTGCTATTGACTCCTGGGTGGAGGTGGGGTAGCTGTGGGAGTGGCTGGGGTGGAGGTAGATGTGGCAGTCACACTGCTGCCAGTTTCAGGAACCTGGGGGCTTGGGCTTTCATGCCCACATAGAGACAGGAAATGAAATCTTGGGCCACATAAGGCAAGGAGTTAGAATGAAACCCCTGCTTATAGCTGGCATGCTCAGAGGGCCACACCCTCAGGGGAAGTATAGATTAGAAAGAAACCTGTTCACTGGCTCAGCAAGATAAGAAGAAAGCATGTGTGTTTCTGCTTGGGCTCAGCGTAAAAAATTCTCCCTTGAGAAATCAAAACCCAGGGCTTGTGTCTCACATAGATTTAAGTTTGAATTTATACCATCCAGAAGTCTAGGAAACTCCCAAGCCAAAAAACTTTAATAAAAAGTCGATCCCAGGCTGCTGATACTTTGGATTTACCTGGAGGAGTAAATATAGCAACACTCTGGAGGGACTATTCAATAATTTGGGATGAGAGGAGTTTCATAGAACACACAACCCACATCAAAGATGAGGAAAATGCCCACCATGCACATGAGTCTGACAACATGATGGACTGAATGACTAGAGTTCCAGGAAACTGGGATAATAGACAGTCAAATAAAGAATGTAAGTGTGTCTAAAATTAGTACAGAGCTTGCACACATACAAAATGACATGTGGACAGGGTTATTTGTGGCAATATTATTTGTAAAAGCAAAAAAAAAAAAAACTGGAAACAACCTGTGTCCTTATTTAGAGGACAGGTTAAATAAACCGTGGTACACCTACCCAAAGACGGCTATGCAGCTACAAAAAATGATGAAGCTCTTTATATACTGATGTAAAAAAATTTCTAGGTCAGAACTTACCTGGTGATACAGTGGTTAAGACTCCATGCTCTCAATGCAGGAGGCACAGGTTTGATCCCTGGTTGGGGAATTAAGATCCCGCATTCTGCAGGGCACGGCCAAAAGAAAAAAAAATTTTTTTCTAGGACATATTGTTAGCTGAAAAAAGCCAGTAAAAGTCTATATAATTAGCTACCTTTTATTTAAGAAAGAGAGTAAAAATAAGAATTTATGTCCTTATCTTTGTTTATTTGTGTTGACATGGAAAGAGTATGCAAAAATATTAGTAACTATTGTTGACCATAGGGATTAGAGTATGGATGCGTAGATGGGACATGGGTGGGAGTGAAGATTTTCACTGTGTATATTTTTATATTGTTTTGATGTTTAAGCCATATGAATGTGTTAATTATTAAAATGACTAGCAATAGAGACGATTTGGATAATATAATTAATGTTTGACCAAATGGGATATATGTGGACCATGCACCAATATTTTAGAGACTACATTCAAAACACTCTCTGACATAAATCATAGCAATGTTTTCTTAGGAAAGTCTATATAATTAGCTACCTTTTATTTAAGAAAGAGAGTAAAAATAAGAATTTATGTCCTTATCTTTGTTTATTTGTGTTGACATGGAAAGAGTATGCAAAAATATTAGTAACTATTGTTGACCATAGGGATTAGAGTATGGATGCGTAGATGGGACATGGGTGGGAGTGAAGATTTTCACTGTGTATATTTTTATATTGTTTTGATGTTTAAGCCATATGAATGTGTTAATTATTAAAATGACTAGCAATAGAGACGATTTGGATAATATAATTAATGTTTGACCAAATGGGATATATGTGGACCATGCACCAATATTTTAGAGACTACATTCAAAACACTCTCTGACATAAATCATAGCAATGTTTTCTTAGGTCAGTCTCCCAAGGCAAAAGAAATAAAAGCAAAAATAAACAAATGGGACGTAATTAAACTTACAATTTTGCACAGCAAAGGAAGCCATAAACAAAATGAAAAGACAACTTACAGACTGGGAGAAAATATTTGCAAATGATGCGACCAACAGGGGCTTAATTTCCAAAATATACAAACAGCTCATACAACTCAATAACAAAAAAACAAGCAACCCAATAAAAAATGGGCAGAAGAGCTAAATAGACATTTCTCCAAAGAAGACATACAGATAGCCAATAGACACATGAACAGATGCTCAACATCACTAATTATTACAGAAATGCAAATTAAAACTACAATGAGGTACCACCTCACATCAGTCAGAATGGCCATCATCAAAAAATCTACAAATAATAAATGCTGGAGAGGGTGTGGAGAAAAGGGAACCCTCCTGCACTGTTGGTGAGAATGTAAATTGATGCAGCCACTATGAAAAACAGGATGGAAGTTTCCTAGAAAACTAAAAATAGAGTTGCCATATGATCCAGCAATGCCCCTCCTAGGCACATATTCAGAGGAAACTCTAATTTGAAAAGATCATGCACCCCAGTGTTCACTGCAGCAGTATTTACAATAGCCAAGACATGGAAGCAACCTAGACGTTTATTGACAGTTGAATAAAGAAGATGTAATATATCTATATTACATGTATGTGTGTGTGTATATATATATATATACACACACACATATATATACACAATGGAATATTAATCAGCCATAAAAAAGAATGAAATAATGTTATTTGTAGCAATATGAATGGACCTAGAGATTATCATACTAAATGAAGTAAGTCAGACAGAGAAAGACAAATATCATATGATATTACTTATATGTAGAATCTAAAAAATGATACAAATGAACTTATCTACAAAACAGAAACAGACTCACAGACACAGAAAACAACTTATGGTTACCAAAGGGGGAAGGGGGTGGAGAAGGGATAAATTAGGAGTTTGGGATTAGCATATATATTCAATATCTTATAATGTTTGTAAAAATTGAATTCTCTTTAGGTCATAAATAAATCTTCAAAACAATCATCTAAGATTTAATATCTATAGTCCTCAATCCCTGATTATAATATAATAAAACTAAAAATTAATATGTAATCAATACACCAATTTAAATTGGTTATTTAAAAATTGATCTATAAAAAATCCATGGATCAAGGAAGAAATAATATGATATATGACACAACATGGATAAACCTCAAAACCATTATGCTAAATGAAAGAAGCCAGTCACCAAAGACCACATATTGTATAATTCCATTTATGCGAGATGTACAAACTAGATTAATCCATGGAGACTGAAAGTACATTGGTGGATGACTAGGGATGAGGATGGGAAAGAGAGGCATGTTAAGAGAATAGGTATAGGATTTCCTTTTAGGGTGATAAAATGCCCTAAAATTGGCTATGGTAATAGCTGAACAACTCTGTGAAGGTACAAAAATCCATTGAATTATACACTTTAAATGGGTGAATTAATATGGTATTAAATTATATCTTAATAAAAACCTTTATTTTCAGAAAACTAGCTTGAAAATGAATGAGCTAAACCTACAACTCATGAAACCAGAAAAAGTACAAAAGACTAAACTTAAAGAAAGTAAAAGAAAGAAAAGAAAATAATGGTGAAAGCATAAATTAATGAAATAGAAGTTGAAAACTTCCCTAACATGGGAAAGGAAGTAGTCACCCCAAGTTCAGGAAGCACAGAGAGTCCCATACAGGATAAACCCAAGGAGGAACATGCTGAGACACATATTAATCAAACTAACAAAAATTAAATACAAAGAAAAAATATTAAAAGCAACAAGGGAAAAGCAACAAATAACATACAAGGGAATCCTCATAAGGTTATCAGCTGATTTTTTAGCAGAAACTCTGCAGGCCAGAAGGGAGTGGCATGATATATTTAAAGTAATGAAAGGGGAAAACCTACAACCAAGAATACTCTACCCAGCAAGGCTCTCATTCAGATTTGACAGAGAAATCAAAAGCTTTACAGACAAGCAAAAGCTAAGAAAATTCAGCACCATCAAACAAGCTTTGAATCAAATGCTAAAGGAACTTCTCTAGGCAGAAAAGAAAAGGCCACAGCTAGAATCAAGAAAATTATGAATGGTAAAGCTCACCATTAAAGGCAAACATAAAGAAAAGGTAGGAAATCATCCACACACAAATATATTAAAACCAGCAATCATGTGAAGAGAGTAAAAATGCAGGATATTGGAAACACATTGGAAATTAAGAGACCAGCAACTTAAAACAATCTTGTACATATATAGACTTCTATATTGAAACCTCATGAGAACCACAAACCAAAAATCTGCAATAGATACACACAAAAGAAAAAGCAATCCAAATACAACACTAAAGATAGACCTCAAATCACAAGAGAACAAAAGAGGAAGAAAAAAGACCTTTAAAAACAAATCCAAAACAATTAACAAAATAGCAGTAAGAACATACATGTCAATAATTACCTTAAAGGTAAATGGATTAAATGCTCCAACCAAAAGACACAGACTGGCTGAATGGATACAAAAACAAGACCCATATATATGCTGTCTACAAGAAACCCACTTCAGATCTAGGGACACTTACAGACTTGAAAGTCATTCCACGCAAATGGAAATTGAAAGAAAGCTGGAGTAGCAATACTCGTATCAGACAAAATAGACTTTAAAATAAAGACTGTTACAAGAGACAAAGAAGGACACTACATAATGATCAAGGGATCAATCCAAGATGAAGATATAAAAATTGTAAATATATATGCACCCCACATAGGAGAACCTCAATATATAAGGCAAATGTTAACAGCCATAAAAGGGGAAATTGACAGTTACACAATAATAGTGGAGGATTTTAAAACCCCACTTACACCAATGGACAGATCATCCAGACAGCAAATCAATTAGGAAACACAAGCCTTAAATGACACACTAGAACAGATAGACTTAATTGATATTTATAGGACATTTCATCTGGAAGCAGCAGAATACACTTTCTTTGAGTGCACCTGGAACATTATTCAGGATAGATCACATCTTGGGCCACAGATCAAGGCTTGCTAAACTTAAGAAAACTGAAATCATATCAAGCATCTTTTCTGATCACAACACTATGAGATTAGAAATCAATTACAGGAAAAAACTGTAAAAAACCCAAACACATGGAGACTAAACAATATGTTACTAAACAGCCAATGGATCACTGAAGAAATCAAAGAGGAAATAAAAAAAAATATCTAGAGGCAAATGACAATGAAAACACAATGATCCAAAACCTATGGGATGCAGCAAAAGCAGTTCTAAAAGGGAAGTTTATGGCAATACAATCTTACCTCAGGAAACAAGAAAAATCTCAAACAACATAACCTTACACCTAAAGCAAATGAAATGAAATGAAAAAGGAGAAGTTGCAACTGACAGTACAGAAATACAAAGGATCATAAAAGACTACTACAAGCAACTATATGCCAATAAAATGGACAACCTAGAAGAACTGGACAAGTTCTTAGAAAGGTACAACCTTCCAATACTAAATCAAGAAGAAATAGAAAATAAGAACAGACCAATCACAAATACTGAAATTGAAACTGTGATTTTAAAATTCCAACAAACAGAAGTCCAGGACAGATGGCTTCACAGGCAAATTCCATCAAACATAGAGAAGAGTTAACACCGATCCTTCTGAAACTCTCCCAAAAAATCGCAGAGGAAGGGACACTCCCAAACTCATTCTACAAGGCCACCATCACCCTGATACCAAAACTAGACAAAGATATTACAAGAAAAGAAAATTACAGGACAATTTCACTGATGAACCTAGACACAAAAATCCTCAACAAAATACTAGCAAACCAAATCCAACAAACATTAAAAAGATCATACACCACAATCAAGTGTAATTTATCCCAGGGGTGCAAGGTTTCTTTAATATATGCAAATCAATCAATGTGATACACCATGTTAACAAACTGAAAAACCATATGATCATCTCAACAGATGCAGAAAAGCTTTTGACAAAATTCAACATCCATTTTTGATAAAAACCCTCCAGAAAGTGGGCATAGAGGGAACTTACCTCAACATAGTAAAGGCCATATACAACAAACGCATAGCAAACATCATTCTCAATGGTAAAAAACTGAAAGCATTTCCTCTAAGATCAGGAACAAGACAAGGATGTCCACTCTTGCCACTTTTTTTCAACATAATTTTAGAAGTCCTAGCCATGGCAATCACAGGAGGAAAAGAAATGAAAGGAATACAAACTGGAAAAGAAGAAGTAAAACTGTCACTGTTTGCCGATGACATGACACTATACATAGAAAACCCTAATGATGCTACCAGAAAACTATTAGAGCTCATCAATGAATTTGGTAAAGATGCAGGATACAAAATTAATACACAGAAATCTCTGGCATTCCTATGCACTAAAAATGAAAGATCAGAAAGAGAAATTAAGGAAACAATCCCATTTACCATAGCATCAAAAAGAGTAAAATACCTAGGAATAAACCTACTTAAGGAGGCAAAAGACCTGTACTCAGAAAACTATAAGATACTGATGAAAGGAAGCAAAGATGACACAAACAGATGGAGAGATATACCATGTTATTGGATTGGAAGAATCAATATTGTCAAAATGACTATACTACCTAAAGCAATGTACAGATTCAGTGCAATCCCTATCAAATTACCAATGACATTTTTCATAGAACTAGAACAAAAAATTTCACAATTTGTATGGAAACACAAAAGACCCCAGACAGCCAAAGCAATCTTGAGAAAGAAAAATGGAGCTGGAAGAATCAGGGTCCCTGACTTCAAACTATACTGCAAAGCTACAGTAATAAAAACAGTATGCTACTGGCACACAAACAGAAACATAGATCAATGGAACAGGATAGTGAGCCCAGAGATAAACCCATGCACCTGTGGTCATCTAATCTATGACAAAGGAGGCAAGAATAGACAATGAAGAAAAGACAGCCTCTTCAATAAGTTGTGCTGGGAAAACTGGACAGCTACATGTAAAAGAATGAAATTAGAACACTCCCTAACACCATATACAAAAATAAACTCAAAATGGATTAAAGACCTAAATGTAAGGCAGATAGTATAAAACTGTTAGAGGAAAACATAGGTGGAACACTCTCTGACTTAAACTGCAGCAAGATCTTTTTTGATCCACCTCCTATAGTAATTAAAATAACACAAAAATGGGACCTAATGTACAAACAGATGGAGAGATATACCATGTTATTGGATTGGAAGAATCAATATTGTCAAAATGACTATACTACCTAATTATAAGCTTTTGCACAGCAAAGGAAACCATAAACAAAATGAAAAGACAACTCTCAGAATGGGAGAAAATATTTGCAAACGAATCAACGGACAAAGGATTAATATCCAAAATATACAAACAGTTCATGCAGCCCAATACCAAAAACAAACAAACAAACAAACAACACAATAAAAAAATGGGCATAAGACATTTCTCCAAGGAAGACATACAGATGGCCAAAAACACATGAAAAGATGCTCAACATCACTAATTATTAGAGAAATGCAAATCAAAACTACATATCACCTCACACTGGTCAGAATGCCATCATCAAAGAATCTACAAATAATAAATGCTGGAGAGGGTGTGGAGAAAAGGGAACCTTCTTACACTGTTGGTGGGAATGTAAATTGGTGCAGCCACTATGGAAAACAGCATGGAGCTTCCCTAAAAAACTAAAAATAAAGCTACCATATGATCCAGCAATCCCACTCCTGGGCATATACCTGGAGAAAACCATAAATTGAAAAGATACATGCACTCCAATGTTCACTGGAGCACTATTTACAATAACCAGGACATGGAAGTGACCTAAATGTCCATCAACAGAGGAATGGATAAAGAAGATGTGGTACATATATACAATGGAATATTACTCAGCCATAAAAAAAGAACAAAATAATGCCATCTGCAGCAACATGGATGGGCCTAGAGATTGTCATACTGACTGAAGTAAGTCATACAGAGAAAGACAAATATCATATGGTATCGCTTATACGTGGAATCTAAAAAAAATGGTACAAATGAACTTACAAAACAGAAATAGAGTCACAGATGTTGAAAACAAACTTATGGTCAGCATGGGGGGAAGGGGGGGTAGGAGTTAACTGGGAGACTGGGATTCACATTTACACACACTATATATAAAATAGATAACTAATAAAGACCTACTGTATAGCACAGGGAACTCTACTCAATACTCTGTAATGGCCCATATGGAAAAAGAATCTAAAAAAGAATAGATATATGTGTATGTATAACTGATTCACTTTGCTCTACACCTGAAACACAACATTGTAAATCAACTATACTAAAATAAAATTGTAAAAAATTAATTAATGGGGCTTCCCTGGTGGCGCAGTGGTTGAGAGTCTGCCTGCCGATGCAGGGGACATGGGTTGGTGACCCGGTCCAGGAAGATCCCACATGCCACGGAGCGGCTGGGCCCATGAGCCATGGCTGCTGAGCCTGCGCGTCTGGAGCCTGTGCTCCACAACAGGAGAGGCCACAACAGTGAGAGGCCCGCGTACCGAAAAAAAAAAAAAAAAAATTAATGAAGTCTGGCCTGAGGCGACCCAGCACTGGAGCCTACTAGGGTCTTTGGTGGGGCTAATGGCAGACTCTGGGAGTGCTCACACCAAAGAGTACTTCCCAGAACTTCTGCTGCCAGTGTTGTTGTCCCCACAGTGAGACACAGCCACCCTGCACCTCTGCAGGAGACCCTCTAACACTAGCAGGTAAACAAAATTGACAAACCTCTAGCCAGGTTTACCAAGAAGAAAAGAGAGAGGACCCAAGTAAACAAAGTAAGAAATGACAGAAGAGAAGTAACAAGAGAGAATACTATGAACAATTATATGCCAACAAATTTGACAACCTAGAAGAAATGGACAAGTTTCTAGAAACATACAGCCCACCAAAACTGAATCAAGAAGAAATAGATCATTTGAACAGACCTAGAAGTGAAGTACAATCTGTAAAAAAACAAAAAACTTCTTGCAAACAAAAGTCCAGGACTAGCTGGCTTCACTGGGGAATTATACCAAGCATGCAAAGAAGAACTTTTATTGATCCTTCTCAAACTCTTCCAAAAGATTGACGAGGAGGGAACACTCCCAAAGACATTCTATGAAGTCACCATCACCCTGATACCAAAACCAGACAAAGATACCACCAAAAAAGAAAATTACAGGCCAATATCTTTGATAAATATAGATGCAAAAATTCTCAACAAAGTATTAGCAAACCGAATACAACAACGCATTAAAAAAATCGTACACCATGACCAAGTGGGATTCATCTCAATTTCACAAGGATGGTTCAACATACACAAATCAATCAATGTGATACACCACATCAACAAAAGAAAAGACGAAAACCACATGATCATCTCAATAGATGCTGAAAAAGCATTTGACAAAATTCAACATCCATGCATGATAAAAACTTTTACCAAAGTGGGTATAGAGGGAACATGACTCAACATAATAAAAGCTACTTATGACAAACTCACAGACAATATAATACTCAATGGTGAAAAGCAGAAAGCCATCCTGCTAAAATCTGGAACAAGACAAGGATGCCCACTCTCACCATTTCTGTTCAACATAGTATTAGAAGTCCTAGCCACAGCAATCAGACAAGAAAAAGAAATAAATGTATACAAATTGGAATAGAAGAGGTAGAATTGTCATTATATGCAGATGACATGACATTATATAGAGAAAACCCTAAAGACTCCACACAAAACTACTAGAACTGATAAACAAATTCAGCAAGGTAGCAGGATATAAGATTAACATATAGAAATTGGTTCTATTTCTTTACATTAACAATGAAATATCAGAAAGGGAAAGTTAAAAAAAATTCCTTTTAAAATCACATCATATGGTAGCTCTATTTTTAGTTTTTTAAAGGAACCTCCATACTGTTCTCCATAGTGGCCATACTGATTTAGATTCACACCAACAGTGTAGGAGGGTTCCTTTTCTCCACAAGCTTTCCAGCATTTATTGTTTGTAGACTTTTTGATGATGGCCATTTTGACTGGTGTGAGGTGATATCTCATTGTAGTTTTGATTTGTATTTCTCTAATAACTAGTGATGCTGAGCATTTTTTCATGTGTCTCTTGGCCATCTGTATATCTTCTTTGAAGAAATGTCTATTTGGGTCTTCTGCCCGTTTTTTGATTGGGTTTTTTTTTTTTTTTTTTGATGTTGAGCTGCATGAGTTGTTTGTAAGTTTTGGAGGTTAATTCCTTGTCATCACATTGTTTGCAAATATTTTCTGTCATTCTGTGGGTTATATTTTCATTTTGTTTATGGTTTCCTTTGCTGTGCAAAAGCTTTTGATCCAGCAATAACCACTCCTGGGCATATATCCAGAGAAAACCATGGTTTGAAAGGATACATGCATCCCAGTGTTCATAGCAGCACTATATACAATAGCATCGCATAGGAGCATTGAAGGACAGGAAAGACTGACCAATGAACTTTGGATGTCACAGACTGGAAATCCACCACATGCAACACTTGGAACACCCCCCCGCCCCGAATTTGCACATGCAACCAATGAAAAGACATGAAAGACATTTGCACCTGCACAGAGGACTCTTGAAATTTCTCCCTTACCCTTCTACCAACCATTTCTTAGCCCCAACACCCTCCTATTCCTTACCGCCATTCAAAAGCTGATTGGGGTGACAGGTTTGAGCTTTGCCTCCTGTCTCCTTGCTTGGCTGCCCTGAAATAAATTATTTTCTCTGTAATAGACCATTGCTTATGTGTTTGGTCTTTCTGTTTGGCAGAGGGTAATGAGTCTGCCTGCTCAGTTATACTATCAGACTGGCTAAAGCCCAAAAGACTGATCATATGCTCTGTTGTGATCAGTGTAGGGAAATAGCCACTCTCAAACATTGCTGGTGTAGTGCAAATTTATATATCCACATATGGAAAGCAATTTGTCAAGGTCCAAAACATTGTGTATAGCATACTACATTTTCTGTAATAAAATGGAAAATAGATCTTTAAAATTGAAAAAAAATTAATTAATGAAATAGAAATCATGACCTTTGCAGAAAATAATAAAATAGACAAACATATGGCAGGACTACTAAAGAAAACATGAGAAAAAACTCAAATAACCCACATCAGGAATGAAAAAGGGGCCATGATT
>NC_041214.2:86423865-86445526 GCF_002837175.3 Physeter macrocephalus | reverse complement strand
CGTAAGTGGTGGCAGACATAACATTTCCCAGAGAGGGGCCCTGGCAGGCAGGCGGAGGGGGTCAAAGCACAGGGTCCTCTTTCCCAGCCAGAGGAGAGATCACCAATGAGCCAGGTGCCCCAAAGGGAGGCTAATTGGGTCCTGAGGACTGACAGGGGTTCTGGGACCCACTTGGCATCCTTCCAGCCAAACAGCACCTGTTTCCTTAAGAACTTAATTTTCCTTTGTTGAATGCAGCCCTCAGATGAGGAATGGTATGGGCTGTTTCTCTTCTTTTCTTTTCTTTATTGGAATGAGCCACTCTTGTGAGAAGATTCCTGTGCCTGGTGACTTTGAAACACTGGGGCTGGGATGGGGACTTTCGTTTTCCAGAGCAGGCCCTCAGCACAGTCAGCACCTGTCTCCCTCGTCTGCTCGGCTGTCTGTCTATCTGCCTTGCTCAGTGCTGGTGGAAAGTTTTGCCTACCGGCCACTCCCTGGGCAGCCTTTCCTTGTAATTGGGGGCGGGGGCTGGTGGGTGGAAAGATGTCTGAATCCAGGC
The DNA here is from genome assembly GCF_002837175.3 of Physeter macrocephalus. Classification (NCBI taxonomy): domain Eukaryota; kingdom Metazoa; phylum Chordata; class Mammalia; order Artiodactyla; family Physeteridae; genus Physeter; species Physeter macrocephalus. The sequence goes on along the minus strand of NC_041214.2, from coordinate 86,444,985 downwards.
AGCTGACACTTTTTACTGTGGCCCAGACACAGAGCAGGGGGCGGACATGCCTCCTTTTCCTTCCCTGTTAATACCATACCTCAGCTTGAAAGGCGGGACCCAGTACCTATAGTGAGTGATGACTCGGGAGTCACCTCTTGCAGTTCACCTCTTCAAGCCTCAGTTTTCTCATCTGTAAATTTTCTCATCTGTAAATTAACTACCCCTAACTATCGTGAGGCTTAAATTAGATAATTAGGGCGAGAAGTTTAGCACAGGGCCTGGCACGTGGTAAGCATGATGGAAGTATAGTTTTGATTAGTAGGAGGGTGTATTCGTCTCCTGTGGCTTCTGTAACAAATAACCATAAACTGTGTGGCTTAAAACACCCAATCACAGTTCTGGAATACAAGGCCAAAATCAAGGTGTCAGCAGGGCCACGCTCCCCCCTGAAGGCTCTAGGGGAGAATCTGTTCCTTGCCTCTTCCTTGGCTGCTAGCATTCCTTGGTTTGTGGCTCTATCGCTCCAGTCTTCAAGGCTGGCATCTTCAAATCTCTCTCCCTGATCTGGCTTTACCTGGCCTTTTCCTCTGTACATGTGTGGTCAAAATTCCCTCTGCCTCCCTCTTATAAGGGGAGATGTGATGCATTTAGGACCCATCCAGATAATCCTGGATAGTTTCCCCTTCTCATGACCCTTAATTTAGTCACAATTGCAAAGAATCTTTTTTTTTTTTTTTTTTTTTTTTTGCCACATAAGGTAACATTCACAGGTTCCAAGGATTAAGATCTTTGGGGGGGTGATTTTTCAGTTTACCAAAGAGGGACAGGCTGAAGTGTTGGAGAGAGACTATTTGTCACTGTCCTAGGACAGGCTCCCTAGAAGCAGACCCCTGATGAGGATTCCTGTGCATGAGGTTTATTAGGGAAGTTCTCCCAGGAGAAACTGGGAAGAGTGGGAGAAGCAGGTCAGAGAAGCAGAAGAAGCCAAGCAGTGACAAATGTGAAGCCCCGGTTTCAGGCTACTCCCACAGGGAGCTTTAAAAGAAAATTCCCTGATGAAATGGACTCTCACTTTTATCATCATCCAATCCTATTTCCTTCCTTACCCTTCCCAAGGAAATTATTGTTGTAAATTTGATATGCTCCTTCTTGTCCACCTCAGAAATATTTACAACATATGTATGTGCCCATAAGCAATGTAAAGTATTATCTTCTGTATTTAAAAAATATTATATAATAAGTTATTGAACAACATAGTCACTAACCAAACAAATTTTTTGGCCACCTCAATAGATCTTAATGATTTCTTGCTTATCCTTACCTCTTACATTAATTTTTTTGGCCATTTTTTTTTTTTCCTGAGCTCATTTTCTTTTTTTCTGAATTAAATTGTTTACTAGTTCTAGCTCCTTCAGGGAGGAATCTCTGGGTTTAAACTGTTTCAGTATATCTTTTAAAAGTCTTTATTTTGCCTCATTCTTAAATGATAGTTTAATTGGGCATAGAATTCTAGGAGCCATTCACAGCCCCAAGGTACCTGGACTTAGTAAGCCCCATTTCACCAAATTCTACCCCTCACAGGAATGATTCTCTTAGGTCATTTCCTCAAAGGGACATGCTAAAATAAACGAGAATTTGTTTACACTGTAAACTGACACCCTTAAGTACATTGATACCCTTAAATCTAAATATGCTGAGAGGGGAAAGGGAAATTTTCCACACTAGAATCCCCTTAGAAGATATGTTTTCTTAGCACTTTGTCTATGATGATGGAAACTCTGCTGCTTACCCAATAGCCATTCTTTTGTAGGTATCTATATTTTCGCTAAACTAGCTTTTATGATTTTTTTCTTTGTAGATGTGCATTTATGTTTATTTATCCTGCTTGGGGTTTAGTGTTCTTATTCAATGTAAGGGCACATGTCTCTCCTAAATTCTGGAGAAATCTCAGCTATTATTTCTTTAAATATCATCTCTTTTCCATTATGTGTATTCTTTACTTTTGGAACTCCTATTAGATATATACTGTGGCTTCTCAATCTCTACTCTACATCTCTTAATTCCTCTCTCATATTTTATAGGTCTGTGATTTCCTTAGCTCTGTGGTCCTATTCACTAATTCCTCCTTTCAGTTGTATCTAGTAATTGTTTAACCTGATTATTGATTCTTTAAAAATCATTTGTTGTATTGTTCAATTCTGTAATTTTCTATTTGGTACCTTTCCCAATCCTTCCACTCATCTTTTATAATAATCTGCTTTTTGCCTTATAAATCTAATTATTTTTAATTTCTTTGCATTCTACAAACAAACCTATTTTGAAGACCCTTTCAGACTTCTATATAATTTTTAGTTTCTCACTTGTGTTTGTTTAATGTACTTGCTGATTATTGCTCATGGACTTTCTTGCAAACTTTGTAATTTTGTCAGTGAGGAATTGTTTTCTGTGGGGTTCCTATATATGCTTCAATTTTGGAAATGTTCCTGTAGTGTGATATTGAGATTACCTCTGCTGTGTCTAAAGGATAAAGTTTCTGGACCAGCTTTTATGTGAGTTTCTAGGCTCAGGACATTCATATCATGCTGATTGTATGAGAATACCTGTCCATATATTTATGCCACACAGACTAGAAGTTTAGATATCTCATGGTTACTATTTTCATCACAGGTCAAGTTACGTGGCCCACTTTTGTGCCTAATATTTGGATCAGCAAGCAGAATTTTTCTAATCCCAGTTCACAAATAGAGAAACCCTTTCTTGACTCCTGGTTTCATTTAAGGAGCTTAGTTCCAATATCTCTGCTATCTACAAGACTGCATCTTTCATATCCTTCCATAGGTGAGAATTAAAATTACAGCCTCTCTAAAGACTGTATGATTCCATTTATATGGAATTCTGGAAAATGTAAAAGTATTGGAAAAGAGACATATCAGTGGTTGCCAGAGACAGGAGGAGGTGGAAGGGGTTGACTACAAAGGGAAGAGGGGAGTTTAGGGGGTGATGGAACTGTCCTATGCCTTAATTGGCTTGGTAGTTATATGACTGAATGCATTTGTCAAAACCCATAGTACTATATATTTAAAAGGATGAATTTTACTGCATGTAAATTATACCTTAATTTAATTTTAAAAAGTCACAAGATTGCATATTCAATTCAATATAATTTTTGATAAGTTAAACACACACACATACACACAACAACTCAGCCTCTAAGGCATATGCAAGATGGGTTCAATCCCTGGTCATCACTGAATCTCCTATTCATTCAAGCATCCACAGATTTATTTAGCTTCTGATCTTGGTTTCAGGTTAAGAAATTTAATTTTCAGTGTTTTACCTAGCATTTCTATGTGTTTGGAGCAGGAAGGGGACTTGCCATGTCAATTCAGATCACTACCTTGACTGGAAGTCAAGTGCCCCATCATGCCCCCTTCAGACCACTGCACTTCTGTATATGAAGTCCCCTGATGGGCTTTAGTACCTGGAAAAGATAATGCATTTTCCAAATAAGCAGCATACACCATTCTGGGTGGCTGGGACTGTCCTGCTCTCTCAATCTAGGTGCTGGGTCTTTATCTTCCCCCCTTTTCCCTCAGGCTTCTGCCTCTGATGTCCTTGAAGTGCACTCTGCCCCCATGGGTGGGGTCCTTCCTGCAGCTGGTGAGGACCAGATTGCCCTGGAGTGATGCTGCTATAGTCAGTACAGTGTCCATCTGTGCTCAGTGTCTGAACAAGCCTCTAGGGCTTGACTCAGCATCCATGAGGCATCAGCACTGGCATCTGCTTCAAGTGCATGCTAGGTGCCCAACAATTTGGGCAAGTTATGCCATTTCTTTTGGCAAAATAAGAAGCTGTGTCACTGAAAATAACTCCAGGAAGTAGCACAGCTTCTGCCTTAATTATCCACATTGGCTCATGAAATGAACTAAAGCTACTAAGATCCAAAATGGATTAAGAGTGAAGTGGTCAGGAAGTTACAAATCCTTCTCCATGCTACTGAAGATGAGCTTTCCAAGCCTCATGTAAAGAGAAACGGAATCATTAAAAAAAAAAATCATTAGAAAGTATATAACTAATATATCATTTCTTCAAAATTTTAAAGCATGTTTAAAAATTTAGAGCAATACGATGTTATGGTTTTTGTAAAACACACACAGAAAGATATATGAGAGAGAGGAAAAGAGTGGGGAGGGATGCAGGGAGAACATCAGAGTGAAAAGAACCTCCAAGAGATGATCCAGTACAGCCCTCTGGTCTTACTGCCAGGGAAATGAGGCTCAGAAAGGGAGAGCAACTTATCCAAGGTTACACAGCTGATGAGTAGACTAGTACAGTAGGTCAGTAGAGCCCAGGTCTCCCAAGTCCTAGTTTAGGACTTGTCCCACTGGGCCTCCCTGCCTCGAGGTGTCAGATCAGCTGTGCAGCTGGGGATTGCTGAGGGAGCCTAGGGACAGTGGTCCTGGAAGCTTTCTTGGTCCTGAGCCTAGGGGGAGGGAGAGCACCTGGGTAAGAGGTGAGGATGAAGGCATGACAGGCACCAGTGAGCATCTGACCTGAAGCAGAGGATCCTTCTCTTAGCTCCTTCATTAGCACAGCCAGGAGGAGGGGACGTGAGTTCCCCCAGGCCCTGAATGTCTGAAGCACTGATGCTCTCAGGAAATGGCAATGGGACTCGGGTCACTGCAGTCACTAATGAGGCTGCTTTAATAAAGACGTGGGGCTGACTGAAGGGGAAATGGACACTCTCCCTGAACGTGATTTGCATAGCCTGACGTATACTTCCATCTTAGCCTCTAGAACAGACTCTGCCCTTAATGTGTGTATGGATTCATCTCATCTACTAGTTCAGGAGCCCTTCCAGGTTGGAGGGGGAAGTGGGGGTAAAAAGGGTGGCGACCTGCCCCAGCTGTGAGAGTATCTTATCACTGACGTTGTTCAGAATCGCCAGTGCCTGGTGAGAGAAAAAGGCAGATTGACTTTTAGTCAGTTCTATCAGTGTTTTGAATTCTCTGCAGACAACGCACCCCGCTTCTTTCTGCATCCAGGGAGGATTGCTCTCACTGCCACCATCCCCCACATACCACTATTCACAACCTCCTTAACAGATGTTTGTGTGGTTATCTACTGACAGCAAGGCGGGGTCGCATGGCCACCCCTGGATGAAAGGGCAGCTGGGAAAGCAAGTATTTACCAGTTCCAACCTCTCCAGTGGAAGGTGGCAAAGGAGGGGACTTGTAGGCTGCCATACCCTTCAATGCTGCTTCCCTAAAAGGGTGAGGCATTAGCCCTCGCAGCCGGCAGGCAGGGCCCAGCTATGGCCCAGCATCTTGGGAGTATTCTCACCTGTCAACGGGGAACAACGGGCCCCCCCAGCCAGAGCCACCTGTATTGGACAGCTATTGCCAGGACCCCCCATGACAGAGCCAGGGGACACAGGCGCTGAAGAGGCAGACCCTACAGAGATGAGGCGTGAGGACATGTGTTCTGGGTGCCTTGAGGCTCTGAACAGTTCTGGAGATGGATCCATCCAACGGATGGGAATGCAGATTTAAATTCAAGAGTGTTTGAAGGAAGTTGACATTAACCTGAACAATCTCATCCAAAATATCAGTAACAACTAAAAAATTCCAGTAGAAAAGCTGATATTTGGTTGTTGCTGTTGGAGTATACTTTTCTATGTCTTCATCATCAGTTACCAAAATCTAACATTCCCATGAGTGATGCTAAATATTCCCGTTGAACATTCCAATAAGTAAATTAGATAAATTTGGTGAAAGGTTTGCTCGGCAAGTTGAGTTCTGCGAATTGGTTCCCAGTGAATTGGTTTCTCAGCCTTCTGTGAACTGGCATCTGCTGGGGTGACCTAGACTCACCTTCTGGATGGAGATGGGAGGACTGGAGTTACTGAGTCAGAGTCCTGGGGATGAGAGCAGACACTGTGTTTAGGGAGTGGAGCTGTGACCCAGGCCCTGAATGGTCCTTGTGTTATTGCAGCTGCCAGGGTGAGTATGCACGGCGTCGGCTTGGCTGAAGTGAACTTGCTGTTTAACTTCCAAAGGATCTCGTTGGACAAATTTACTGCAGAAGACATTTGGTGATGTTTGTTGAAGCATTAGCAGCTTTGGAGAATTCAGAAGCTTGAGGGTCTTTTCCTTCCCAGGAAGAAAAATGGCTGATGCTTAAGACCCCCAGCTGATGCTTAGAAAATTATTTGCAAAGGTGTTGAGGGCCTGAGTCTGGGCAAGATGACCAGATACCAGAAAGGGACAGAGTGAGAAGGAGGTGAGACATCTGCACCCATTCACAGCGGCTGGTGTTGGAAGGAATGGTGTGGAGCTGTGCCACCGGCTGGCCTGCTAGGAGGGAACTTGAGAGCACCTGTGAGTGGGGTGGGACAGGCGGGGGTCTCGGAGCAGGCAAAATCCGACATTATGGTGCATATCCAAAGGGTACTGTCACACCCAGTCCTTGTTAGAATCTCCATACTGGATGCAAAAAAATTGTGTCCTGTTTATTTTGCAAACGATCACAAAGTGTTAGGTGTGTGTATGGGGTGGCTGGGGTGCGGTTGTGGGGTAAAAGAGGATGCTTTGCCAGTTCTAGAGCATTGTTAAACTGGTCCATTTCTGAAAACAAAGCACATATTTGTTGATTGTTTAGATTGTTAATTGCAGTTTTGCCTGCCGATTTGCACGACTACTTGAGAACAGAATAGGACATGCTTAATCATTGTTGACATTTTTCTAAGCATAGTGTTGGCAGAGGTTAGAAGTTTTATAAATATTTTTTCTGGGTAAAGAGGCTTCTTCAGGCTGGGGATGGGGAATTGTTTCAGTGTAGAGAATTTAAGAGCTTGGACAACACAGGCTTATGATGTGCAGTGAAGGGCTAAGCAAGGGTTGTATTAGTGCTGTGTCTTAGGAATTGGAGCAGATCCAGGGCCCTTGAGAGAGACATTCATGATGCTGTCTGGACGTCTGGGGCCACCTGTGTCCTGGGCAGGCCTGAGATCCTGACCCGTTAATCTGTGGCCTTCACACTTGGCATTTACTCTATCGCCCTGTAGCTATCTCTTTTTATAGCATCCCTCAGCTCCAGCAATAACCAGGAAGCAGTCTGCATATCCCAGCCCTTTCAAAATGAGAGAAACCCCCCAGAACATCTCCAGCAACACATATATGGGAAAAGGTCAGATTTTATCTTAAAAATTTCACATTGGGCAGGAAAATTCCAGTTCTGTGGAGGGATACCCCACAGAACACTGGAAAAACAGTGTTCTTAAATATGCAAATTGCTCCAAGAGTGGTTATTGGAGTGTCCCTATTGCCCACATGATAGAATTTATTGGGTTCTCAAAATAGAGAGGATGTGTATGCACTGTTAGTAGATGTATTACTTATCTGTTGCTGAATAGCAAATCACCCAAGCCTTAGAAGTTAAAACAGCAATAATCATTTAGTATCTCTTGTGGTTTCTCTGGATCAGGAAGTGAAGAGCAGGTTGACTGGGCAGTTCTGGCTCAGGGGCTCTCCTGAGGCTGCAGTCACATATCAGCCTGGGCCACAGTCTTCTGAAGGCTTGTCTGATGCTGGAGGATCCACTTGCAAGGTGACTCACTCTCATGCCTGGGAAGTGGGTACCAGCTGTTTGTGGGAGCCTCAGTTCCTCTCCACATAGGCCTCTCCACAAGGCTGCTTGAGTGTCCTCCTGACATGGTGGCTGGCTTCTCAGAGTGAATGACCCAAAAGGCCAAGGAGGAAGCTGCCGTGCCTTTTACGTCTTAGTCTTGGATGTCACACGTTGTCACTTCTGCAGTGTTTTATTCCTTACTCAGACCAGCTGATTCAATTGAGAAGAGACTACAGAAGAGCTTGGCTATCGAGAGGTTAGGGTCTTTAGGGACCGTCTTGGAGGCTGGCTACCAGAGTCAGTATAAAAAGCAGACTCCCACTGAGAGTCATGGAAATGAGTGTTACCTCTAATGCACCCAGGCGATAACAGAATTTGGTTAATTGGGCCATGGTGTTGGTTATTTCCTGGTACTGTAAAGGTCAAGTTTTTAATTATAAATCAGGACTTTGTACCACCTTAGCCAGACTTTCTTTTGCTTCTCTGTGTTCATTCTGTAAAACAGTAAATCTCTCTCACCCTGGTTTTGTCTATGTTGAATGCTTTGTTGCCTGCAGGGGTTGCTTTGACAACTAGAGTATTTTGCTGGGGATCAGTCGAGGCACATCATCTGTTTAAGCTTCTCACTCTTCATCCAGTCCCAGGTTGTTGTCATCTCATTAGAGTCTAAATGTCCTATTGCCCGTCAGTGAATTATTTAAAAAAAGGCATTTCTCAGGAAGAAGAACATCATCTATGGCTAGCCAAGCTTCTTAGTTGCAACAGTGAAAAGCCACTTTGCTAATTTAAACCAAAAATAGGCTTAATGAGCTTAGAATATAGGCCAGAACAGAGAAGACTAGCAGTGCTCAGTTTCACAGCCAAACTGCAGCCCAGAACCAGGCTGAGGAAGATGCTGTTGTCACATCTGCAGGGAAACACAAAGCTTCAACTGGCATCCCTTGGACCCCACCACCATCACCACCCCAGGATGCTGAGCACTCGAGCACTCATTACTGTTGGCTTTGCTTCTCCTGCTGCCCACTCCCTTCCCCAACAGTGGCTATCATGACCACAGATTCTGCCATCACTGGAATGCTCTTTCTGTTGACCCTACTGCTTTTCATCATCAGATCCTGGCTCATATCTGGGGCAGTTGAATCTGACTGGCTGAGTCCAAACCATGTGCTCCTGTCCTTGCTACAAGGGAGGCTGGAAAAACACAAATCTAACCCTCTTGGCTCCACAGTGGGAGAGGGCTCTGCTTCTTATCATGACTCATAAGGTGGTAAATTCAAGCATGGGGGAACGGTTCCAGATGCTGGGCGTCAAAACAATGGCAATTACCAAACAAATATCCTCTATAATTAGTTCCTGCCTGGAGAATGATATTTTTAAAGAAAAATATCTGGAAAGCATGTGAAAAGTTGACCTGGGATGACTGATTTGTCAAAAGATCAAAGGAATGTCTACAAAAAAATTGAGTGGAAAATAACAACATCAAAGCAAGAAGAAATACAACTCAATAATAAAAAGAAAATCCAAATCAAAAGTAGGCAAAGGACTTGAATAGACATTTCCCCAAAAAAGATATACAAATGGCCAATAAGCACATGAAAAGATGGTCAACGTAATTAACCATCAGGAAAATGAAAATCTAAACCACAAGGAGTTTGAGCCCACTAGGATGGCTGTAATCAAGAAGACAGATAATAACAAGTGTTGGGGAGGATGTGGAGAAATTGGAACTCTCATACATTACTGGTGGGAATGTAACATTGTGCAGTCACTTTGGAAAACAGTCTGACATTTCCTCAAGTGGTTAAGCATAGAGTTACCATATAACCAAGCAATTCTATTCCTAGGTGTATACCCAAGAGAAATGAAAACATATGTCCATGCGAAAACTTGTATATGAATGTTTATAGCATCATTATTCGTAATAGCCAAAAAGGTAGAAAAAACCCAGATGTCTTTTAATTGATGAGTGGATAAGCAAAATAAGATGCATCTATACAATGGAATATTATTCAGCCATAAAAAGAAATGAAGTGCTGATTCATGCTGCAACATGGATGTACCTTAGAAACATTATGCTAAATGAAAGAAGCCAGTCACAAAAGACCACACACTATATGATTCCAGAATAGGCAGTCCAGAGCAGGCAAATCTATAGAAAGGTAGTAGATTTGGGGCTGCTTAGGACTGAAAGTGGGGATTGGAGAGTGACAGCTTCAGTGTACGACATTCTTTTTTTTGGTATGATGAAAATGTGCTAAAATTGACTGTAGTGTCAGTTGCACATATCTGTGAATATACTAAAAACCATCGCGTTGTACACTTTTAGTGAGTGAATTGTCTGGTATGTGAGTTATATCTCAAAAAAGCTGTTATTAGAGAAAAATATTTGCTCGTTATAGAAAAGTAGAAAGAAATGGAGAAATGGAACTTTACCCTGTGTTAACATTTTGCGATATTTCTTTTCACTCCTTTTCTGGGCAAAGTTTTAAAAAATTTTATTTTATATATTTTTGAGGCTAATACATATTTAATTTTATCTTGATTTTTTTTGTTTAATGTAAATGTTTTCCATTATTTTATTATTTTAATGGTTGTATCATATATTTCACTAAGTGGATGTTTTGTGGGCTCCTAAACATTCCCCTACTGTTGGACATTTAAATTATCTCCATTTTTTTATGATCATAAGTATGGTTTGATGAACATCTTTGTTCATGAAGTTTGGTCAAGATTTTATTTTTTATTATTTTTTATTGAAGTATAGCTGCTGTACAATATTATATAAGTTACAGGTGTACAATATAGTGATTCACAATTTTTAAAAGTTATACTCCGTTTATAGCTATTATAAAAATATTGGCTCTATTCCCCATGTGGTACAATATATCCTTGTAGCTTATTTTATACCTAATAGTTTGTACCTCTTACGATTTTAAATTGTTCATTAGGATAGATTCACATGGTGGGTTTATTGGGTTAAAGAGTTTGAATACTTCCAAGACTTGTGATACTTAGCACTAATTTGCTACACAAAGCTGATAGACTAACCTACCTCTAAAAAAGATGTTTTAAGAGAAAGAAATCCCATGCCCCACTCCCCTATGCCCTAATTTTGGTGCTCTTCTCCTCTGATCCCCTCCTTTTTTCTTCGAAATGGATTTGCACTGTAACGTATGCAGTTGATACTAGGGTTTTTTTAATCCATCTGGGCTCTTGAGTTGATTGCTATCTGGTAACATTCGAAACGACATATTGGATTTTTTAAAGCACAAATAGCACAGGAGAGGAGGCAACAGCAACAAAATTTGGAAGCTAAGAAGCAGCTAGACAAGTGGTAACTGACTTGATATATCTAAGTCAGGAACAGGGCACCTGGTCTGCAAGTGAGAGCAAAGTAGCAGAAGAGGAGGACAGGTTGCCAGTCGATTTAAAAAGCAGATAGATCCCAAGACCATCTCCCCCCACTCCACGCAGAGACACATTCTGTGCCCCTCCTGAAGACTGCTGTTTTATCTCCAGAAAGGGTAACACAGAGGGTGCTGGACTGGGGCACCCCAGGCCCTGCTGACCGCAAGGGGGCTGAATTGAAAACAGGAGGAGTATGTGAAAGTTTAAATGGTGACCATTGAGACACATAGCTCCCAGAACATGGGCAGCCAGGTGAATACACTCCAGGCTGGAGGTTGATGAATCTTCTCTAGGGCCCAGCCAACAGAAAATCCCTAAATATAACATTATCAGGAACTTTCCATGAAATGGCCTAGCCAGATTACCTTACAGTGATGCCCTCCGCCGATAAGCCACACGTACACTCAGCACTTTGTGTCAGCATTTTTCTGCTTCACCCGTAGATATGATCAAAAGTCAAGGACTATTTAATCTTCCCATTGAGAAACACTGTGTATCAAGTCATTTTCGGCTTTTTGTGAGGTTTTATGTTTTACTGATGGCTTGCACATTCATTATTAAGTTAATTTCTACATATTTCTCTTATGTTTATTGTCATATGTGAAAGGAACTTTCCTCCAAGTAGTTCCTAACTGATTGTTGGCTATGTATGTATGAAAGTTATTACTTTTTGTGTTTCCTTTGTATCCCACTACTTTATTGAGCTTTCTTATTAATGTTAAAGATTTTCAGCTGAATCTTGGATTTTCTGGGTCGACAATTACACCGTCTGCAAATTGTCCTAACTGTGTCTCCTGTTCATTCTCCCATAGCTACACTTATTATTTCTGGTTCATATGCCTTGGCCCCCAATTTTGAAAGTGTTAATTAATAGTGGCTATAGTTGACATTCTTGTCTGGCCTTGATTTAATAAGATTGCTTCTAAGGGTCTTGTCATTAGGTATTATGCTTGAAGTTGGTTTAAGAAAGATATTATTTAGCATAAAAAGGGAATATTTTTTTCTTTTTCAGGAGTTGATGTGAATTTTATCTAATGTCTTAACAGTACTCATTGATATGTGCATGTAATTTTTCCTTCGACTTACTGATATGCTCTGCTGAAGAAATCAAACTAATGTCATTCCTTGAGTAACCATCTTCTGAGTTGATCAGACATAGCAGCAGAAGCATGAGAGGACACAGGCCTGTGGGGCGTCCATCCTTAGCAGGCAGCGCCCCTGCAGGCCCTCCCTTTCTGGCTACTTCTGCTTCCTCCAGTACATCCCCAAAGACTCCCACAGGATGGGGCAGTCATTTTAATCTCTTGCCATTCAAAGCGTGGCCCATGAACCAGCAGCTTCAGCATCACCAGGGAGCTTATCCAAAATGCAGAATCTCAGAGCCCCCTGCTCCAGACCTACTGAATCAGAATCTGACATTTATTTAACAAGACCGCCCAGGAGTGTTTGTGTGACCATGAAAGTCTTAGGAGCACGGCTCCAACACAGTGGTGCAATGGCTTTTCCTAGTTTCACTTCTGCCAACAGGGAAGCCCTCTCATCCCACCTAAAAGCGGTTGAGAGAAGTTCTGGGGTATTCCTCTGTGTGTATATGAGAGAGAGACAAACAGAGACAGAGGTAGACAGAGAGCGGGCCTGGGATGAGCACACATGTGCATATGATCCTTTTCAGCATCGCTGAGAAATTATCACAAGTGATCTGGCCCTCCTCTGTGAGCCAAGTTCTCAGGTACATGGGTTGGGGAAGGGCGTGCCCCCTGAGGTAGTGCAGGGAGGAGAGGAGATCAGGGGGCGTGTGGAGAGAGAACAATAGCTTTTTCTAGGAAGGGCCGCCTGATGGTTTGCTTTAAGCAGCTGCATATGGTGATTCCTAAAGTGCCTGAATCTTTGGGGAGGGTATGCTGGCTGGTTAATTACCTCCAGACTTGATGGCTAGCAGCAACTAGAGGAAACTAGGATTTCCTCCAGTTTTCTTGGGACACTGAATCTGGTTAAGAAGACGTAGGATCAAGACTGTGTGCGTGTGTGTGTGTGTGTGTGTGTGTGTGTTCGTTCTTTGGAAAGTGTCCCACCCTCTCTGCATTTGTTTCCTCATTTGTGGAGCAGAGACAGACATCTCTGCCTCTAACCTAGGCTTTGGGTGGTGATGGTGGGAGTTGGGTAGGGAGGACAAATTAGAAAGTCCTGTGGAGCATTTTGAGCTCCATAAAGTTGGTGGTGAATCAAAGGTGGCCTCAACATGAATTACAGCCACAGGATGGTGTCTTCGTCTCCTGACACAGAATAGATTTCCCATGCTTCTCCAGAAAACTCCAAATGGTACCAGAGAAAATGGAACTAGCAGAGCAGAGAGCACAGCTCTCTTTTCAACTGACACTCCAGGTTCATATAAGAAAGAGTCACGATGCAGAACATCTTTTTAACTTTGGAATATAGATTGGGTCTACTTCAAAGAAGCTTGCATATCAAAAGCATTTTGCTATTAAATTTTACAAGGGAGACCAGAAGCCATCATTTAAGACAGTGCTAGAAAGAGTGACTTGATGATACAGCTCTGAGAGTACGAGAGAAGGGAAAGATCAAAGAGTGTGATTAATCAGATGCTTTACAGACAGGAGAGAAATGGAGGCATAGGAGAAACATTCCTGCCAAAGAATGTCAAACCTGGGAAAGAATATTCAAAGAAGTAGATGAGGAAGGGAATAACATTTATTGAGCCTCTGCCAACAGCCAGGCACTGTGCTAAGTGCTCTACAGCCACATTGGTCTCACTTTAATGTACTCATGAATTAGTTAAGTGACAGAGTTGTACTTCAAGTTCAGATCTGTTAGATTCTGGAAGTCACACCCAAATACACCACTCTGCCTTATGATCTCCCATAAAGTAGTGCTCCTCAAACTTTAATTATCAATCACTGCCGATCTTGTTTAAGTGCAGATTCTGATTCAGAACACCTGGGGTGAGTCCCATGATTCTGCAGTTCTAACAAGTTCCCAGGTGTTGCTGATACTGCTGGTTCATTGACCACAGTTACAAAAGTAAGACCTTATAAACAGTCTATTCTAATTATTCACAACCTTACATGCACGCCAGCTTTACCTGGGGCTTCCCAGGCATGGGTAGTTTTTAGAAGTTCTCTAGTTCATTCTAATGTTCCACCAGGATTGAGAATTGCTGATCTGGTCCACCAGTTCTCAGTCAAAGTGTGGGGATGGAAAGGGCATGTAGGTGGGGGTGGGATATGACTTGTAACAGAACCACCTATGGAGTTTTTTAAACTCTGGGGTATGTTTATCTCTTTGTGGATATGTATAGTTTCCAAACTATACATGCCCCTCTGTTCTGAGATTCAAATGTGTTTCCTGAATGCACATCCTTCTGCCTGCCTCCTCTTGACGTTTGAGGGATGCTAAAGTCATAAATAAGCGCCAGCTAGCCTGGAAGAATCAGACATAATTCAATGAACCACTAAGAATGTTTTTTAAAAACTGTAATGACATTCAGAAAGATCAAGAGGATATTGCATTCATAAAACCGAAGTAGACTTGTTTCTCAGATGCGAAAAGTCATCTGAGAACAAGAACAAAAGACCTTTTAGAAATTCAAAGCATGACTGATGAAATTAGAAATTCAATGGGGGACTTCCCTGGTGGTGCAATGATTAAGAATCTGCCTGCCGATGCAGGGGACACGGGTTCGAGCCCTTGTCCGGGAAGATCCCAAGTGCCGCAGAGCAACGAAGCCCATGTGCCACAACTACTGAGCCTGCACTCCAGAGCCCGAGAGCCACAACTACTGAAGCCCGTGTGCCTAGAGCCCGTGCTCTGCAACTAGAGAAGCCAATGCAATGAGAAGCCTGCGCACCACAACAAAGAGTATTCCCCATTCCCCTCAACTAGAGAAAGCCCGTGCACAGCAAAGAAGACCAAACGCAGCCAAAAATAAACAAACAAATAAATAAATAAAAATTCAATGGGATAAGCTGAATAATGTAATGGACAAGACTGAAAACCAAATTCGTAATTTAGAAAGAAAATCTCCAGAATATAGAGCAAAAGTACAAAGAGAGAAAATAGAGAAAAGCCAACAGACATGGAACATACATCAGAAGGTTCATAATCTGCCCAGTAGGAGTTTTTTTTTTTTTTTTTTTTAATTTTAATTTTTTTTTTTTTGCGGTACGTGGGCCTCTCACTGCTGTGGCCTCTTCCCTTGTGGAGCACAGGCTCCGGATGCACAGGCTCAGTGGCCATGGCTTACGGGCCCAGCTGCTCTGCGGCATGTGGGAACCTCCCAGACCAGGGCACGAACCCGTGTCCCCTGCATCGGCAGGCGGACTCTCAACCACTGCGCCACCAGGGAAGCCCCCAGTAGGAGTTTTAATAGAAAATAAACATCTAAAAAATAGAAGAAACATTTCATGAACTGAAGAAATCAGGAGTCTTCAGACTGAAACAGTTCACACAGTGTCAAGAAGGATTTATATATCAAAGACCAACATCAAGACGCATTCTGAAGGAATGACAGAACTCAAAGGATAAAAACAAAATGTATAAAAGCTTACAGAGCAAGGAAAAATTGGTACCCTGAAAAGTAAGATTCAGACTGACATGAGATTTCTTCTCATTAGCTCTACGGGATGCTAGAAGCCCATGGTTCAAAGCCCATGGTTCAAAGTTCTGAGGAAAAGTCATTTTTAGTATAGAATATAGAATTTTATGCCTAGCCAAACTGTCAACAAGAGAGTGTCACCCCAAACAGTCATTTTTATGTATGGAAGAAATTATAATGTTGTTGTATTAGTTTCCCATGGCTGCTGTAACAAATAAGTACAAGTCTAGTGGCCTAAAAAAGAAAGAAAGAAATTTATTTTCTCACCATTCTGGAGGACAGAAATCTGAAATCAGTATCATTGAGCTGAAATCAAGACATTGACAGGGCTGCACTCCCTCTGGTTGTAGGAGAAAACCCTTCCTTGCCTCTTCCAGCTTCTGATGGTAGCTGGCCTACCTTGGTTTGTGGCTGCATCACTCTAGCCTTTAAGACTAGCATCTTCAAATCTCTCTCTGTTTCATCTTCCTATCTCCTTCTGCTCTGTCTGTGTGAGAAATCTCCATCTGCCTCTCTCTTATAAGGACACCTATGATTGCATTTAGGGCTCTTTTGGATAATTTCAAAATCTTTAACTTAATTACATCTGCAGAGACCCCTATTTTGCCATGTAAGGACGTTTATAGGTTCCAAGAATTAGGATATGGATATCTTTTAAGGGGCCATCTCTCAGCCTACCACTGGTTGCCAGTCATACACCCTAAATGAAAACAAATTTCGAGGAAATACTCTAGTAAAACTGAAAAAGAATTTTAAAAGATAACATGAGTGCCAAGAAAAAGTGCAGCTGAAACTGATCCAGAAGCAGCTAAGAAAAGCTGAAAGGGAGTGATGCATCTCCACTCGACTCTTTGCTTCATAGAAAAGCCTCCTTAGAGTGTCCAAGGTATCACGACAGTGAATACACTTTCTTCTCCGTAGATCCAGGCTTCGGTGAGTAGTGTTCATAGAAGCACAATGCTGTTTATTGGTTTTCAACCTTTGGAATTATCTTGTGGACAAAATGTGGAACACTTACTTATAGCTAAAGCACAGAGTACAAATGTTATAAACCTTGAAATTGTTAAAAAAATATATATATATCTGTATGGTAAATATATATATATAATAAAATTGAAAATTAGAGAGACGTAGAAAAAAGAGGCTCACTGCTTTCCTCAACTTTCATAGTGGAAAATTAATGAATGTTGCATAAAGTGGATAACTCAATGCAGGTTTGTAAGTAGATTAGTGATAGGAATAAGAATAACCACTGGAAGAACTAAAGAGTTATATTACTCACCAAATTAGGAGGTAAAGTGGTGTGGAGATGGGAAGTGTTGTAAATGTGCTGAATTCCTAATCCTGCGCAAAGGGCAATCAAAAGATGCCATCTAGAGATCAAGGTACAGCTGTGTTTTAAAAAATTATAATAGAAATTATCACAAGAAATAAAAATAGAAAATTTTAAAAGAGCCTTCCTCTGGGAAGTGACACTGGGCTTGGAAGAGAATGGGGGGAGAATTTTACTTTTTGCTTTAGATTCTCTTTGGCTATTTTGAACATTTTAAACAATGTCCATGGATTACATTTATAGTTTTTAAAAATCAAGTCTAATAATATGGATAAATGTAGCACTTTAAAACATGAGCAAGTTCCTTGAGAGGTCGCCAAGTCTCCTGCTACAGGACATGTTCCAGGACCCTTTCTGAAGGGCACAGGACAGTGATGTCCAGAGGCAAGAGGTGAGGGCATTGGGGAGGGGTGAGGATTTATGTCCTCTGGGGAATGCGAGGCATGTCAGCCTAGAGAAGAGGAGCCCTGTGGGGACTGAGAGCCTTCATAGAACATTTGGAGGCTGCCATGAGGCTAGAGGGCACAGATTTGTTTCTTGAGGCCCCAAGGGTTAGAATTAGGACCAGGCAGGGGGACCTCTAGAAAAACTTCATCTCATGGTAAGGAGCAGAGAGATGGAATGGGTGTCCTTGGGATGTAGTGAGATCCCCTTCACTGGAGATGTTCTAGATCAATATTTGGGGGAACTGCATACAGAGACAGCACAAAAGGAGAGAAAGAACACGAAATTTGGAATCCGATGGCTATGGAGTCTAATACTTGTCAATGCTTTTAAGTGACAGTGTAACATTGAGCAAGACACACACCTTCACCTCTCTGAGTCCCAGTTTCCCTCATCTGAAAACAGGATTAATAATTGCTAGCTTATCATGTTGTTACAAGTGAAACTCCATGGAAAAATCAGCCAGTACAGTGCCTGTCATTTAGTAAGTATTGAATAAATGGCAGATGTCATTACAGAGGGCATTGAATGACATGTGAGAGAATGAGCCAGATCACCTATGAGGTCCCTCCATCCTGAGATTCCTGGGCCTTTGGAAGCAGAGATTGGACCTGGGTACTGAGCTCAGAGTCCTGTCCTAAAGCCGGAGGATTCTGAGTCCTGAACCCTCCATTCCATATCTACTGTGGGGACTACGAGGTCAGGTCTAGGGCGGCCTCTTTCCCACTTTGCCAACTGCAGGCTGAGAAATATCTGGATCACACTGTGAGTCAGGGATCAAACAGGAGAGGGAGCCAGCTGCCTGGAGGGCAGGGTGACACCATGATCTGGGGTACCCCTTCAAAGGAGCATTAGGAGGCTTGGAAAATTACTGTGAATTTAAGACCTTTGAAACACATGGGCAATAGCAGCCCCCCAAGGGGCAAGCCAGCATATAGCAGCTATCCTTGGGTATCCCTGTCCCATATATTCGGCACCCCTGGGACATGCAGGTTTCCAGCTCAGCCTGTGCCCTTCTTACCATCCTTTCGGCCGGCAGCATGGAGGGTACCCAGGGCCGTGACGTGATGTGCATTCCCAGCCATGGGTGTCATGGCACAGCCCTGATGGATTCTCCAGCCCAGACATTCAGGTGGACACCGTGCTCTACCAGGGCCACGACCACGAGCCATTTATAACGGCAGCTCCCACATAATCACACCGCTGTCCCTGCAACGACGCGACCTGCCACAGAGCCAGAAACCTACACCCTACAACCTTGGTCCCACAGCAAACATCCCAGATGAGGAGATGACGTGATGTTTTGTTTTCCTTCTAAAGCATTTAACTGTGGGCAGTCGCGTTCCAACAGAGCCCTTTTTTTCGCACTGGCAAGCAATGGCAACCTTGTCACCACAAGGCCTTCGGTACCAGGACCAGGTTCTCAGCTGGGGCCCAGCCCACTCTCATGAGCCTTGGGTTTGGTCATGCCTGGCAAAGGGCCCAGGGCACATCATCACAAGAAGTTTCAGGGGACCCAAGGAGCATGAGTGTCCTCCTCTAACCCAATCGACTCGTAAACAAAGCTTTTTCAGAAAATATCAACAGAACCCTGGGAACAGAGCATGTCCCCTGATTTGCTTTCCCTCCTGGGAGCCAGAGGTGGTTCAGCAGATGCTGGATGACCCTGACTACCGTGAGAGAAGGGGGAAGAGGTGGGCTCAAGATTGAAGAAAGCTAGGAGGCTTTCCTGTTGTCCCTTTTTGGTTCTTTTTCTTGAAATGCTGTACGTTTCCTGAAGGTCAGACACACCCCTCATTCACTGTGCGTGACTGAGCTAAGTGAACCTTGGGGACTTACACTCCAGCACGGCTCCTCTCATCAAGGGCAGCGTGGACAGGGAGCTGGCTTTCTGCATCTCACTGCTTGCCCTCCCTGAGGTCATGCCCCATGGCCTTCCTTAAGTGGTAGTGTTATGGGTGTGTCTTATGGCCCCTACCAGACTGGGGGCGGGCAACGTTCCTGGAGGGCAGAAATCTTGTCTCGTCACTGGGTGCCCTCCTTCCATGCCCAGCAAGAACTAACCCAGCAGCTGACAGACAGTTTACTGAATTTGTTTAGGAATGAACAATTGCACGGGCATCCCCTTTTCATTGCCTTGTGGAGCACAGGGACGGGGGATCCCAGAGGCTACTGGGGGCCAGGCAAATGCCTGGTGGTCTGAGTCTAGGCATAGAGTGGTGGTGAACTGCATGGAGTCAGGCAAGCCTGGGTTTAAATCCTGGCTCTGCACACAATGACAGTGTGACCTTGGCCATGATACTGAACAACCTTGAGCCTTGGTTTCCTCATCTGTAAGGTGGGTCTAGTAACAGCTGAGAGGTGAAGCAGGAAGTGCAGGCGAAGCCCTGGAGCATGGTGCTGGGCACCCAGTGAGTGGTGACCTGTGCCACTGGGTGTGTGGTGGGATTTGGCCACACACACACACACACTGTTCAAAATGCTTCAGTAAAGGAGTTAGGAAAAATAATTATTACTAAAGGATATATTTAACTAATTATCTTTTCTAGTGTTACCCAGGTTCGCGGCCCCTCGAAAATGGTGGTGAGGTGCAAAGCCACCCTGGACTGACTTTGCCTGTTCCCAAGGCCTTGTCAGCCTGAGCAAGGCCATAGGGCAGCCCCTGGGCAAGTGTCCCAAATCTGGGAGCCAGAAACAACACCTTCAGTTCATTTCTCCTTAACAAGCAGCGTCCCCTCAGGCATCACACCCCTTTGAAACCCTCCCTGTTTTGAAATATTTTCACATTCAATTTCCTTTCCCATCTCAAAAACTGAGGAAAGCAAAAGTTTATTCGTTGTCCATCCCAACATTGTTCTTCCTTATCAGTTTTCAGTTGGAATGTGCCATACCAGCCCCCGTTCTGCCTTACAGTGCCCCGGGAATCAGCACGCCTCTCTTTCATTGATTCTGTAGCTGGCATTTCCTGATAAAGTGGAGGCTTGAATGGGAAGATGGGAATCAATGTCCTCAAGTCCCAAGGAAGCAATGAACCTGGAAAGCAGAGTAGGGAAGTAAGGGAACCCGTGTTATCCATTCCAGGATTCCGGGTCACTTGCGTCTAGGCTTCTGAGGCAGTTTTAACAAACGTCCTGACGGGATGATGGGCACAGTAGGATATGCACCTGCAATTCACGCATTATTAGCAACAAACTGCCACGGGAGGCCCCCAGATTGTTGCTGCTAAAATAACAGGGACCACAGCAAGAGGCCTGGGAGTGACCAGGGGAGTAGGAGTCAATAGCTAAAGAGTGTGTATCTATGTCCCTGCCACTCTCCCACTTCGTCACAGCTTACCCTTCCCCCTCCCCATATCCTCAAGTCCACGCTCTAGTAGGTCTGTGTTTTATTCCCGTCCTACCACTAATCTCTTCATGACATTTTTTTTTCTTAGATTCCATGTATATGTGTCGAAGTGAGACAGTGGCATGGACATCTATACACTACCAAACGTAAAATAGATAGCTAGTGGGAAGCAGCCGCATGGCACAGGGAGATCAGCTCGGTGCTTTGTGACCACCTAGAGGGGTGGGATAGGGACAGTGGGAGGGAGGGAGACGCAAGAGGGAAGAGATATGGGAACATATGTATATGTATAACTGATTCACTTTGTTGTAAAGGAGAAACCAACACACTATTGTAAAACAGTTATACTCCAATAAAGATGTTAAAA
>NC_041214.2:86416515-86423185 GCF_002837175.3 Physeter macrocephalus | reverse complement strand
GTGCTTTGTGACCACCTAGAGGGGTGGGATAGGGAGGGTGGGAGGGAGGGAGACGCAAGAGGGAAGAGATATGGGAACATGTGTATATGTATAACTGATTCACTTTGTTGTAAAGCAGAAACTAACACACCATTGTAAAACAGTTATACTCCAATAAAGATGTTAAAAAAAAAATAACTAAAGAGTGTGAGTCCTCAAACGAAGGGGCTGTGTGCCAGCCATGGGCAGAACCCCAGAACCAGTTGCAGGGGGGCAGGTGGGCAGGGGAAGGAGAGTTGGAGAAGTATCTGATTCTAGCACTCTGGGGCCGAAAACCATGGGATTTGGCCACTTTGACCCATGGTGCCTCCGCCACCCCACTGACAGCTCTGCCATCTCCTTATTTTAGGCGCTCGCCTTTTCTCCCCTGGATTGAGAACCCCTCCTCTGGCTCCCCTTCCACTATCCACACCAATCTGAGCTGATCGCTCCCAGGCCTCCAGGCCTCCGATGTGCCCCATCTCCTTCAAGGAGACTCAGGACACGTTGACTGAATGAATGGATGAACTAGCTACTGAATAAGGAGGGGGTGCCATGCCCATTGAAACACACAATGTGTGCTTTGGGGGACTGTGGCCTCAGGCATTAGGGAGCCAGGAGATCCCATAAGGCAGGGAAGGGCATGTTCAAAGCTGTCTGAAGGCAGGGGTTGGAGAGTCTGGAGACCTGGGCTCTGACCCCTCTCCCTGTGATGAGGGTCCGAGGCCTGCCTCTGGTTCACTTCCCCGTCTGGCATGGCATAGCTCAGGTTCCTTCCTGTGCTGCTCTCTGGGCTGCCCTGAGAATCAGGGGGGACAGTTGTGAGTGTCGTGAGAATCCAAGCCAAACAATCTGAGAGACAGAAAGAGAGAGGCTAAAGAAAACCCACAACCACTGCAGGCTGCACACACCCACACAGGGACACCGCAAACCCACCCTCGTGGGGCTTCTCCTCTTCTGGTGCAGAGAAGAAAGGCTGAGCTCAGATCAGCTGCGGTTGCTAATAATGGGGTCAAGAGAGGGAGGAGCTGCTTCCTCCTTGTCAACAGATACTCCAGGAAAACGTCTGAGAGCCCTCCTCTGTGCAGGCACTGGCCTGGGGCTCGGCAACTAGATTTGCTCGAGCCCAGGTCAGGCCATTTTGTCAGGAGACATCAAGTAAGATCAGGACGAGGGGAGAAACTAGGCATCTCATTCATCAGGGATCTTTCTGGTCCCCCCCTAAATCTTCCTGGATTGAGGCCTGCTAGACTAATGAGGTTTATTCTAGCATCTCCAAAGGACAGGACCCAGTGACAGCCCGCTGGACCAAGACAGGGGGGAAAGGCTTTTCATCCAGCGTCTCCTTATATTTGCGGGGTACTTATTTCCATAGCATCATCATATTATATAAGCATGAGGGTTTGTTCTTCAAGATGTCTAAAGACTAACAAACGTAGAGCAAATTAAAATCTCATAATCCAAAGTGCATTGGTTAATTATATATACAGTTTATATAAAATCAACAAGCATTACATGTTGAAGTTAGGCAATGATCTAGAATATTAGGCTAGAAATGCAAAATCGCATCACACACATACTAAATGTTTGTTAAATAAAATAACTCACAAATGTTTTCTTTTTTTTTTAACATCTTTATTGGAGTATAATTGCTTTACAATGGTGTGTTAGTTTCTGCTGTATCACAAAGTGAATCAGCTATACATATACATATATCTCCATATCCCCTCCCCCTTGCATCTCCCTCCCTCCCACCCTCCCTATCCCACCCCTCTAGGTGGACATAAAGCACCGAGCTGATCTCCCTGTGCTATGCGGCTGCTTCCCACTAGCTATCTATTTTACATTTGGTAGTGTATGTATGTCCATGCCACACTCTCACTTCGTCCCAGCTTACCCTTCCCCCTCCCCTTGTCCTCAAGTCCATTCACTACATCTGCATCTTTATTCCTATCCTGCCCCTACGTTCTTCAGAACCACTTTTTTTTTTTTACATTCCATATTTATGTGTTAGCATACAGTATTTGTTTTTCTCTTTCTGACTTCACTCTGTATGACAGTCTCTAGGTCCATCCACTTCATGACTAATAACTCAATTTCGTTTCTAATATTCCACTGTATATATGTGCCACATCTTCTTTATCCATTCATCTGTCGATGGACACTTAGGTTGCTTCCATGTCCTGGCTATTGTAAATAGAGCAGCAATGAACGTTGTGGTACATGACTCTTTTTGAATTATGGTTTTCTCGGGGTATATGCCCAGTAGTGGGATTCCTGGGTTGTACGGTAGTTCGATTTTTAGTTTTTTAAGGAACCTCCATACTGTTCTCCATAGTGGCTGTATCAATTTACATTCCCATCAACAGTGCAAGAGGGTTCCCTTTTCTCCACACACACACCCTCTCCAGAATTTATTGCTTATAGATTTTTTGATGATGGCCATACTGACCAGTGTGATGTGATACCTCATTGTAGTTTTGATTTGCATTTCTCTAATTATTAGTGATATTGAGCATCCTTTCGTGTGTTTGTTGGCAATCTGTGTATCTTCTTTGGAGAAATGTCTATTTAGGTCCTCTGCCCATTTTTGGACTGGGTTGTTTGTTTTTCTGATATTGAGCTGCATGAGCTGCTTATATATTTTGGAGATTAATCCTTTGTTGCTTCATTTGCAAATATTTTCTCCCATTCTGAGGGTTGTCTTTTCATCTTGTTTATGGTTTCCTTTGCTGTGCAAAAGCTTTTAAGTTTCATTAGGTCCCATTTGTTTATTTTTGTTCTTATTTCCATTTCTCTAGGAGGTGGGTCAAAAAGGATCTTGCTGTGATTTTTGTCTTAGAGTGTTCTGCCTATGTTTTCCTCAAAGAGTTTTATAGTGTCTGGACTTACATTTAGGTCGTTAATCCATTTTTAGTTTATTTTTCTGTTTGGTGTTAGGGAGTGTTCTAATTTCATTCTTTTACATGTAGCTGTCCAGTTTTCCCAGCACAACTTATTGAAGAGGCTGTCTTTTCTCCATTGTATAGTCTTGCATCCTTTATCAAAGATAAGGTGACCATATGTGTGTGGGTTTATCTCTGGACTTTCTACCCTGTTCCATTGATCTATGTTTCTGTTTTTGTGCCAGTACCATACTGTCTTGATTACTGCAGCTTTGTAGTAGAGTCTGAAGTCCAGGAGCCTGATTCCTCCGGCTCCATTTATCGTTCTCAAGATTGCTTTTTCTATTTGGGTCTTTTGTGTTTGCATACAAATTGTGAAATTTTTTGTTCTAGTTCTGTGAAAAATGCCATTGGTAGTTTGATAGGGATTGCATTGAATCTGTAGATTGCTTTGGGTAGTATAGTCAATTTCACAATGTTGATTCTTCCAATCTAAGAACATGATATATCTCTCCATCTGTTTGTATCATCTTTAATTTCTTTCATCAGTGTCTTATAGTTTTCTGCATACAGGTCTTTTGTATCCTGAGGTAGGTTTATTCCTAGGTATTTTATCCTTTTTGTTGCAGTGATAAATAGGAGTGTTTTCTTCATTTCTCTTTCAGATTTTTCATCATTAGTGTTTAGGAATGCAGAAGATTTCTGTGTATTAATTTTGTATCCTGCTACATTACCAAAATCATTGATTATCTCTTGTAGTTTTCTGGTAGCATCTTTAGGATTCTCTATGTATAGTATCATGTCATCTGCAAACAGTGACAGTTTCACTTCTTTTCTGATTTGGATTCCTTTTATTTCTTTTTCTTCTCTGATTGCTATGGCTAAAACTTCCAAAACTATGTTGAATAATAGTGGTGAGAGTGGGCAACCTTGTTTTGTTCCTGATCTTAGTGAAATGGTTTCAGTTTTTCACCATTGAAGACGATGTTGGCTGTGGGTTTGTCATATATGACCTTTATTGTGTTGAGGTAAGTTCCCTCTATGCCTACTTTCTGGAGGGTTTTTATCATAAATGGCTCTTTTTAAAATAAATTTATTTATTTATTTATTTTTGGCTATGTTGGGTCTTCGTTGCTGTGCATGGGCTTTTCTCTAGTTGTGGCGAGCGGGGGCTACTCTTCATTGCAGTGCGCAGGCTTCTCATTGAGGTGGCTTCTCTTGTTGCAGAGCATGGGCTCTAGGTGCATGAGCTTCAGTAGTTGTGACTCGCGGACTCTAGAGTGCAGGCTCAGTAGTTGTGGCACACAGGCTTAGTTGCTCCGCAGCATGTGGGATCTTCCCAGGCCAGGGCTTGAACCCATGTCCACCACATTGGCAGGTGGATTCTCAACCACTGTGTCACCTGGGAAGCCCATAAATGGGTGTTGAATTTTCTCAAAAGCTTTTTCTGCATCTATTGAGATGATCATATGGTTTTTCTCCTTCAATTTGTTAATATGGTTTATCAAATTGATTGATTTGCAAATATTGAAGAATCCTTGCATTCCTGGGATAAACCCACTTGATCATGGTGTATGATCCTTTTAATGTGCTGTTGGATTCTGTTTGCTAGAATTTTGTTGAGGATTTTTGCATCTATGTTCATCAGTGATATTGGCCTGTAGTTTTCTTTTTTCTCACAAATGTTTTCAATGGGGCAGAAAGGAAAGCTTCCCCTGCTCCCTCTGGGCATCCATGGGTGTACATGATAAGTACTTCTATTAATGTTCTTTTCTATTAACGTACTATTCTGTTGTTTCCTGCTGTGGTTCCAGCACCTGTCACGATCCCAGACACACAGTGTGTACTCACTAAAATATATGTTTACATGAATGTCTATCGAAATGTTTCTGTACACTTGTCATCCTGCTTTGCTAGGCCATCTCCTCCTCGAGGACAAGGCCTATATGGTCATCTTCTCTGTGTCACCTGTTCCTAGCTAAGTGCCTGACACTTAATCGTAACTCGAAAAAATTTTTTTAGTGAGGACATAGTGTGACTAATTGAAGAATGGAGGGAAAGCTCTTCCTAGACCAGAGGCCTGTCCAGAATTTTTATGTAAGAAAGACTCAGGGTGGAAAACCAGGGTCAATGTCCAGTGATTTGTCTCGAGCTGATATTTGCCAAATGGGTATTCTTTTTACTTAGTGTATATTTATATATTTGAGGTAAATAATAGAGATTGTTAGAGGGTAAAGCCTGCTCAAGTCTCCTTGGGTTGTGCCATCACCCAAGCTGAAGGGATTCCCCTGGCTGCTGCAGGTTGTAAGCTTGTGGGAGTGGGGGTATGGGGGGAAGGAGGAGAGACCAACCTCTTCACACCCATTTCCTGAGCACCTATAGGCCTGGCAGCAGGGTCTGTGAGGAGACTGGGCTCCAGAGGCTGTGGGTCTGTTCCTTAGAATGCTTGCAAGAATACTAAGGAAACAAGACAAATTCATCCCGAAAAATTAAACACCATTGGGATGGTGAAATGAGGCGATACCAATAGTTAGCATATGGTCCCTGTTTTAGGTCACCTTAGAGGCCAAGAAGAAACTCGGCAGGAGGCCTCTGCTCTGAATTGAGGACATTTGTTATCTGTTCAGTTTTCAGCACCATAGACCCATAAATAGAGATGGATGTCAAGAGAGAAAAAGGCATAAATAAAAGTTCTAGATGGAGTTGAAATAAATAGAAGAGGTGATTGATGAGAGAGAGATTAGAAAATCAAAAGGCATGTGAGAAAACAGATGAATGAGAAATTATGGAAAGTGAGGGAGGGAGGCGAGAAGAGGACAGAGTGAAAGAGACTTTTCAGCTGGATCTCAGGCTGGGTCCCCTCCATCCTTTCAGACCAGCGCTGTTCCTCATATATCTTCTCCAGAAGATACATGTTGGGGTTCCAGAGGGTGAAAGCATGGACTCTGTGCCAGTCCTCTGGCCCCCGTCCTCTGGCCTCCTCCTCACAGCCCAGGCCTCCCATCAGGGCTCAGTCCTCCTGAGAACCCGGCAGCGGCCGTCTTGCTGGTGTGAAAGCCTGGAGTTGTGGAGCTGCTCTGATGCCCACCCTTCCCTGTTCTGCTTGACCCTTCCTCTTCCATCCCCCTTCTTCTAGCTCTTCTACTGCCACCTGCAATCCCGAAATGCCCACTGGGGAATCAAGGGGCCAGGTAGTTCTCTGCCCCTTCTGCAAATGGTGAAAATGGTGAAATGGTGAAAATGGGACCTGGGCCCATCAGGTCCAAGATTGAAAGCAGGACCTGTTGGGCCCAGGTCCTCTTCCAGGGGGGAAAGTTACATGGTGGGATGATGGGGAAAGTGTACAGGAAAGTGAGAAGGCTCTATAAATGTAAAGACAAAACAAGACATTAGTGGGGTCAGAATTTTCTTCCCCAGTTGCTCTCAGAAAAGTAACATACTCAAATGAGAAGCATGACAGTAAATAGGTATTTATTTCTTCAGATGGAAACTAGCACAAAGTCCTAAAATAAATTGACCAGAGACCTTGAGTACTGTGGAAACTTAAATTCAGTGAGGGCTTGATAAGTGTCTTTTCTGGGGCTTCCCTGGTGGCGCAGTGGTTGAGAGTCCGCCTGCCGATGCAGGGCACGTGGGTTCGTGCCCCGGCCTGGGAAGATCCCACATGCCGTGGAGCGGCTGGGCCCGTGAGCCATGGCCACTGAGCTTGCGCATCCGGAGCCTGTGCTCCGCAACGGGAGAGGCCACAACAGTAAGAGGCCAGCGTA
>NC_041214.2:86414596-86416480 GCF_002837175.3 Physeter macrocephalus | reverse complement strand
GCCGCGGAGCGCCTGGGCCCGTGAGCCATGGCCGCTGAGCCTGCGCGTCCGGAGCCTGTGCTCCGCAATGGGAGAGGCCACAACAGTAAGAGGCCAGCGTACCGCAAAAAAAAAAAAAAAAAAAAAAAAGTGTCTTTTCTGGTAGAACGGGGAGAGGCCTGGAATGGAGTCAGGAGACCCTATTCTCTGGACTTGGAGTAACCCAACAGCCCAAACCCCTCGCTGGCTATAATTGTTCTGCCTTTCAAAGGAAGGGATTGATCAACAAATCATCTCCAGAGTCCTCCCTCTTTTACTGTTCTAGCACAGTACAAAGTAAGGGGGTAAAAAAGTGATTCCAGCCCAAATCTACAAGGATGATTGGCCTCAAGTGGGAATCAAATTGACAGTTTATACCAATGTTGCCCATTTAGTAGCGGAATGTTGATAACCCATTGGTTGTCCCCAAACCCAAACTGGGGGAAAGAGAAGGCTGGGCAAAGCCTGCTCAAGTCTCCTTGGGTTGTGCCATCACCCAAGCTGAAGGGATTCCCCTGGCTGCTGCAGGTTGTAAGCTTGTGGGAGTGGGGGTATGGGGGGAAGGAGGAGAGACCTACCTTTTCACACCCATTTCCTGAGCACCTATAGGCCTGGCAGCAGGGTCTGTGAGGAGACTGGGCTCCAGAGGCTGTGGGTCTGTTCCTTAGAATGCTTGCAAGAATACTAAGGAAACAAGACAAATTCATCCCGAAAAATTAAACACCATTGGGATGGTGAAATGAGGCGATACCAATAGTTAGCATATGGTCCCTGTTTTAGGTCACCTTAGAGGCCAAGAAGAAACTCGGCAGGAGGCCTCTGCTCTGAATTGAGGACATTTGTTATCTGTTCAGTTTTCAGCACCATAGACCCATAAATAGAGATGGATGTCAAGAGAGAAAAAGGCATAAATAAAAGTTCTAGATGGAGTTGAAATAAATAGAAGAGGTGATTGATGAGAGAGAGATTAGAAAATCAAAAGGCATGTGAGAAAACAGATGAATGAGAAATTATGGAAAGTGAGGGAGGGAGGCGAGAAGAGGACAGAGTGAAAGAGACTTTTCAGCTGGATCTCAGGCTGGGTCCCCTCCATCCTTTCAGACCAGCGCTGTTCCTCATATGTCTTCTCCAGAAGATACATGTTGGGGTTCCAGAGGGTGAAAGCATGGACTCTGTGCCAGTCCTCTGGCCCCCGTCCTCTGGCCTCCTCCTCACAGCCCAGGCCTCCCATCAGGGCTCAGTCCTCCTGAGAACCCGGCAGCGGCCGTCTTGCTGGTGTGAAAGCCTGGAGTTGTGGAGCTGCTCTGATGCCCACCCTTCCCTGTTCTGCTTGACCCTTCCTCTTCCATCCCCCTTCTTCTAGCTCTTCTACTGCCACCTGCAATCCCGAAATGCCCACTGGGGAATCAAGGGGCCAGGTAGTTCTCTGCCCCTTCTGCAAATGGTGAAAATGGTGAAATGGTGAAAATGGGACCTGGGCCCATCAGGTCCAAGATTGAAAGCAGGACCTGTTGGGCCCAGGTCCTCTTCCAGGGGGGAAAGTTACATGGTGGGATGATGGGGAAAGTGTACAGGAAAGTGAGAAGGCTCTATAAATGTAAAGACAAAACAAGACATTAGTGGGGTCAGAATTTTCTTCCCCAGTTGCTCTCAGAAAAGTAACATACTCAAATGAGAAGCATGACAGTAAATAGGTATTTATTTCTTCAGATGGAAACTAGCACAAAGTCCTAAAATAAATTGACCAGAGACCTTGAGTACTGTGGAAACTTAAATTCAGTGAGGGCTTGATAAGTGTCTTTTCTGGGGCTTCCCTGGTGGCGCAGTGGTTGAGAGTCCGCCTGCCGATGCAGGGCACGTGGGTTC
>NC_041214.2:86342007-86414543 GCF_002837175.3 Physeter macrocephalus | reverse complement strand
GGAGCATCCGGAGCCTGTGCCCCGCAACGGGAGAGGCCACAACAGTAAGAGGCCAGCGTACCGCAAAAAAAAAAAAAAAAAAAAAAAAGTGTCTTTTCTGGTAGAACGGGGAGAGGCCTGGAATGGAGTCAGGAGACCCTATTCTCTGGACTTGGAGTAACCCAACAGCCCAAACCCCTCGCTGGCTATAATTGTTCTGCCTTTCAAAGGAAGGGATTGATCAACAAATCATCTCCAGAGTCCTCCCTCTTTTACTGTTCTAGCACAGTACAAAGTAAGGGGGTAAAAAAGTGATTCCAGCCCAAATCTACAAGGATGATTGGCCTCAAGTGGGAATCAAATTGACAGTTTATACCAATGTTGCCCATTTAGTAGCGGAATGTTGATAACCCATTGGTTGTCCCCAAACCCAAACTGGGGGAAAGAGAAGGCTGGGCAAATAGAAGTGAGGTGGAGAGATGCAAATGCAGGTAGACCAGAGGAAAAGTGTAGTCAGGCAGAAAAAAGTCAATTTTTCCCTAAACTCTTTCCTCTGGACAGGACCACAGGCAAATGGGTGGCATGTCCCAGTGCTAGGGTCTCCCAACCATCTCCAATTTGAGGAACTCCCCCTTGTGACTGCAGTTCTAGTTTTAGTATCAATTTATTAGAATATACATATTTATGAAAAAGCTACACAAAGCTCTAACACTTTCAAATGAACTTGTATTACAACAGCATTTACATTAATTTGAAACAATGGTAGTGCCTTTATATCTAAGAAATATTTATTTAGATTTCAGTTGGAGTGACTGGCGCTCAACATAAAATGATGAAGGAAATGGACCCCCCAGCCTAGCTGGGAGACACACGTTAATAAAATAACCACAGAGATAACTAAGATTTAGACAGTGTCTAGTGCTGCCGAGGAGCAGAACGTGGGCAATGTGAGTATAGGACTGGGGGATTTGCTTGAGTCATGGAAGGCAAGGAAAACTTCCGCAAGGAAATCCCAAAGAGTTGAAAGCTGAAGGAAGAGAAGGAAGAGATAATTAGGTGAAGAGGTGAGGGAATTCCAGAGAGAGGGGACAGCATGTGCAAAAGCCTCAGTCGTCATCTTCTATGCCCCTGTCTTCCCCTGAACTGTTATCTGTGACCTTGTGGATGCAAGATCTGCTTCTGGTTATCTCTAAGCTCAGCCCAGGATCTGGTTCTTGCAGGCGCTCAATAAATCCCGAAATCGAATTGAATTGAATTAAACTGAATTATCACACCCCAGTTAGACACACCCACCCATTCAGGCCACTGCTGACCCCAGAGCAGCCTGGCCCGCCCTCCTGAGCTTGGGCACAGGGAGCTCTCAATGACTGTACTGTCATGAGCCACATTTCAAGTGGTTTGTGCAGCCTCAGCCCTTCTGGCCTGTAGTGGGTACTGCCTGTGGGCTGGCATCAATATTTGCCAGGCGTGCTGCAGGCAGAGCTGGAGCAGTGACCAGAGCGGCCAGCACTATGCAGATACTGCTCTTGCAAATGGTGACCAAATGATGCCATCTGGGAAAAGGCTTTGTTTAATTAATCCTGGAGCATGTTCTGCTGTGAGCAGATCCTCTGACCCCCGACAGGCGCATGCCTCCCCCGGGGTCAGAGACAGAGCGCTAGGGTCCCAGAGGTGCCGGAGAGCGATCAGAGTTGGTCTGGTCCTGCTGCAAATGAGAACCCTCCTGTTGCTAAGCATTTGCATCCCCTGGCTGAGGACACATGGCCGCTGTCTGCCACAGAGACCTGCACAAGCCAATCAGTTCAGTGGGGCTGTGTGAAAAAACACAGCTTACATTTCCCTTGACCTTGGAAGGAGGGGAGTAGGTTGGAGCTGGTTCTTCCTGCTCTGGGCCCTCTAGGGATACCACCAGGTTCAGCTGTCCCTAACCATGTGGAACCTGGGCCAGGCATGGTTTAGGCAGGGCCTCCCTCACCCTAGAGGGGTGGGGAAGGTATCATGATGGGAAGGGGGAAAGAGTACATACCCTGGGGCTCCACAAGAATTCCAGGGCCCTGCAGGCCCTGTTGTCTCCCACTGGTATCAGTGTGTTCGGCCCATGTCACCTGAGAGCGCCCAGTAACCCAGGACTGTGATCAAGACAAGGGGGCAGTACTTGAATTCACCAAGATCCAACAGATGGCCTGCACTCCTCCAATCCAGGGCAGCCCAACCTTCCAGCCTCTCCCTATGAGCTACTGTAGTGCTCCATGCTTTAGCCTGGTATTCAGCCTCTGAGGCTGATTGAACGCCATCTCTCCCAAACTCCCTTCAGGTATTACACCCCAGTCAAGCTAGACCATGCCCTCCTTCACGGCATATTTCTGCCTCTTGGCTTCTGCAACCTGGGAACCATTCCACTCCATCCCAGCACGGGCCAGTTCTACCAGCCCAAATTCCACTTTCTCCACAAGACCTTCTGGGATCTCTAGAGTTAGAAGGGATGTATCCCCTTTCTCAGCTCTTAAGTGGCACTTCTTACTCCTTGGCCTGTCTCATGGCTACCTGTGCACTTGTCTGTTCAGCCCCCCTGGGTTGATCTCTGAGAACAGGAAGCCTGTGTCATCACCCATCTCTCTTCTCCCCTCCATCTCCCCTGCACCCGTACCGGGTACAGTACAGTGTCTGGGCCATGCCGACCACCAGCTATCATTGGGGTGAGCACTGGGGACCCAGCTGGCCCAGAGAGCCCGCTGGCATTCAGGAAGTTTGCTTAGACTGGTTACAGAAGTGCTGCCCTGCACACTTGAAGTTCCGCTCATCTCCTGGAGAAGACAGAGACCTTCTGGCCTGCAGGAGAGCAGAGCCGGGGCTGATGCACAGCTCTGGACGAGCTGTCAGTCCTCCTCAGAGCTCATTATTAATCCCTGCAAAGGCTGTGCTTGGGTCATTTTTCAGGGAAAATGTATCACCCAGACCAAGGCTGGCTATTGGCAGAGGCAGCAGCTACAGAAGCCAAGGGCATTAGTCAGGAGGGGAGGCATCACAGGAAGTCTTTTTACTGCCACTTCTCCACGGGACTAGCAGCTCTAAGCTCCCATCCTTCAGTTTGCTTTACTTTCCTGTTTGCCTTGAAACATCCCCATTGTGGGCACAGATGCCGGAGCTCAAACCACCCTCTTGAGGTCTGATAGGGGAGCAGGGAGCAGCCGGCCTAGAGGATGAGGCAGAAAGCTTGGGGGGAGGGGCGGGCAGAGCTCTTCATCCTTCCCAGTTGTAAAGTCACTCTTTTCCCCGCCAGTTCCCAGGGCATCTGAGTGATGTGGGCACTCAAGATACTAATAGCCTTCCATGCCCAGGCAGTGTTCTAAGCTCTGTACACCATCAACTCATTTTAATCCTCCCAACAATACTGTGAATTAGTTTCTCTTTTCATCCCCATTTAATAATCAGGAAATCAGAGACACAGAGAGGCTAAGTAATTTGTCTAAGATCACACAATGAATAAGTAGGATTTGAACCCAGGCCCATCAATTGCAAAGTCAGTATTTATTCTGCTGTTTCTGCCCAGGATTCAAAACTCCACCAACATCAGCTGGAACAATGCATATGCAACCCTGAACAAGTCACCTCATCCTCCTGGGCTTGCTCCTTCGTCAGTAGAAAGCAGGTGATACTGGTAAGGAATTGCAGCGAGAATTCATTATGGAAATTTAGCAAAGTGCTTGCAGGAGGAGTGGGAGACAGAAAACATTTGTATAAAGGCATTGTGGGCAGGGGCAGGTACCAGACCCCAGAGGTGCTGAGATTTTCCCAGGGGCCACAGTGATAAAGTGAGATTTGATGGCAGGGCCATTGCCAGAGTCAGGGCCTTGGTGCTGCCACTGATAAATGAGGCCTTGGCTTGTTTGACTGATGACGTCAGTGGACCCTCCTCCTTGTCTCCCAGGACTTGGTGTTCAATTACTTATAAGAAACCAAAGTAGGCAATAAAATAAGGAAGTCCAAATTTCATTAGCATTTCTGAGGAGAGAGAATCACTCTTGTGGATGAAGCTCCCAGCCCCCTATAGCTTTCACCCAGCATCTCACTGCTTTACTTAGCTTCTCACTATCAAACCCAGCTGCTGGCTCTTTTTTCCAATGTCCCTGTCCCAGGCTTGGAGTTCCATTTCGGATTCCTGGGTGAGGCAGCTGGGTACACCAGCAACAGACAGTGGTTCTTTCTGAAAAACATCTGATCTGGTCTGGCACAATCCTCCTGCCCGTGAGGCTAAGACTTGGTTTTGGTTGGTAGAAATGTTTCCTTGAGTGGACAAATAGACACAGGCTGACTGACTTGCAGCTTTTCTAGGTGACCACTTGGTTCTAATGGCAAAGACTGATGCCTGGAGAGTTTAGAGCATGTGACTGCCTGCTTTTTTTTTTTTTAGAATATGGTGAGTCAGAGGTGAGTGAAGTTTCATGGAGTTTGACTCCTGTTCTGTTTTCTATCCTCTTCCCAGCAAGCAGTTGTCAAGCTTCTCCTTGGATGCCTTCACTGATGGAAAACTCACTACATCTCCAGGCCAGCTCTTCAGTGTTTTCACAACCAGACCCTAAATGCTCCAGCAGAAACCCCCTACCATGGAAATCAGAACTCGGGAACTAGGATCCCCGAGCCAGGGGCTCAGCAATAAGGCCATATCATGTCAGCTCTGAAGGGCCCTTGGAGAAGAGCTGTTCTGACTGCCTTATTTTATAGAGATGGAAGCAACTGCACTACGAGGAATCATTGGTGGCAGGTCCTCTCTCCTTACAATGACAGCTGACAGTGGTTGAGGCCTTATTGCTTTCCAGGAACGTTGATGAATGCTTGCAGCTGAGTGATTTCATTTAGCTGCTATTAGGCACTTGTAAGATGGGAATTATTCATTTAACAGATGAAGTGACTAAAATTCAAAGGGGTGAAATACTTTGTCCAAAATCACAGCAGCTAATTAATGGCTGAGCTGGGACTTGAACTCAGGCTTGTCTGAATTCAAAGCCCATGTTCTCAGCTACCTCTGCTAGTCTTTCAATGCTATAAAACACCAGCTTCATGGAAGTTAAGAGTATTGGGTTTTCTGTGGAAGAAATGGATTGGGACTTATTATTAGGGGTTTAAAAATTCACTGTAGGCTCTGAGTTCATGTAAAATGCTGAGACTGGATCCATGCAAATAACAAAATTAGGGGAAAATATATCATCAAATGATAGAAATCTGGTTTAATCAATAATTTGCTGCCTGTCTACACATCTAGCCAGTTCCTCCCTAAATGGTTTGCATGTGTAGTTACAGTCTGAAGGCCAGAGGGTACCTGTTATTCTCATCAGCAGAGTAATTTGTTTTATTTCCTGAATCGTATCTCCAAGTGAGGTCATAAGCAGTTGGAGATGCCTAATATTTCGTTTATAAGCACAGAGCTCCCAAAACGTTTTTAAAAAATTGGAGCAAGAAATTACTGTTTAGCTGGAAGTTAACGTGATCTTATTTAAAACAATGGAAAGAACCTTTTAGCCATTATTTAAAATTAATTTTCCCTAAGGTTAAACCTTCTGTTAAATCAAAGCTAAAACTTGAGATTTAGCTGTGAGATTGCTCTATTGTGGAGAGACAGCCTTTGGGTACTTGAGTTTTTCAGTGCTAAGTTTTAGAGCATCCCAAGGCACTTGTCAAATCTCTCCTGTCCCCTCCCAGAAAAGGCAGAGGGGAAGCTGGCAAAGCTTCTGCATTTTCATTTGCTTTCTCAAACACAATCTGCCAAGTTGGAAGGTGGGATGTCTTATTAGCCTGGAAGCCATTTGGCTAAACAATTCTTCACGTTGCCTGGAAGCCAGATTGCGCTTTGCTGTCGACTTCTCTACTGCGCTCTGATGGGGCTGCCTTTCGGAGAGAGGAGCTCCAGAACGCAGGAAGCAGAATTTCCCTTTTTTCTCCTCCGCCATCTTGGAGAGAGCCTTTCACCAAAGCTTGCACATGGGGCTGGGTGCTGCTGGGCTGCAGGCAGTGTAGCTCTGCCCAAGTGCTCGGCCTCCTTTTAATGCCATCCTGGCAATTTGGAAACAGATTCAACAGGTTGGTGCACACCACATTTTATGCTGTTCTTGAGCTAAAGAGATTCCCCACCCCCTCCCACCTCCACCCCAGGGGGCAGAAGACCTCTAATACTTTGGACCCAGGATGGTCTCCTGCCCCTCCTCAGAGGTAGAGGTTTTCATCTTGTACCCTCCCTCCACTTACAATGGGTTCCCTGGGGTGACAAGATTTGCCTTTCTCTGCCATTGGCTTAATGTCACAGGGCAGAAGGTTCTGGACAGGGCTTTATGTTTTTTCCTATAGCATCAGCTCCCCTACCTCCATGACTGCACCACTGAAGGGGCTTTCTCTTATTATGCCACCTGCCCCATCTTTCTTGAGAGCACCAGGTGCAGGTTCTTGGAGAAGAGTCTAGATGAGAACTCCTCTTGTGTCTGCAGTTTCTTTAGGGTCCGCAATACCCAGGCTAGCCCACACTCAATCTCCAGAGAGTTATTTGAAATTTTAGCTGAACTCTTACACCTGGTATGTCTTCCTCCCATCTCTTCCCTGAAAGCTCCGTCTTTTCTTAGATTTCAGGCTACATGGCTGCTCTGAAACCTCAACTCTTTGATGGGTTCAAGCAAAGTTATAATCTTGGAGTTAGGCTGGATTTTTGTTGTCCTTAGGGTAGGAGTAATATTCTCTCCAGCTTCTCAGCACAACTCAGCAGTCTCAGCCCCTCTAGAGCTTTATGCTCTGCCCCCTCTCATTTGCATGTTCCTTGGGGTAGGGACCATGTCTAGTTATTGATGTACCCTCAGTGCTTGGCATGAAGTGGGCATCACTATGTGTTTGTGGAAGGAAATGGGCTCTGCAGCTGGCAGCTGGGTGACCAGTGAGGCACCTGGAGTTGTTGGCAAAGGGAGGGTGCCCCAGGAAGGACCAAGACCATTGCAAAATTGTACTTGGAAACTTTTGTGCCTCAGATTTCTGTATCTCTGACCATTTACACTCACCCTCCCTCATCATGCCCTTCTCCAAAGTTAGGGTGTAATTTGAGGTCTTATCCCTCAGAGGGGAATGCATGCCTCTTACTCAGAGCCTCTTCCAAAGTGTTGAGAACCCAGGGAATTTTGATTTATTCATCTACCAAGTGTTTATCGAGATCCTTCTTTGTGCCAGGCACTTTCAGGTACTTCTTGATCCTGAGTCCATTCTTGGGGCGCTAAGTGATTTCAACTGGGTCTCTATGTGTGTTGGGATAATATAACTACTGTGATAAACAACCTTGACATTTCAGTGCCTTAACACAATAGACATTCATAGTCCAATACAGGCATTCATGGGCAGGCTTCCATGATCCCAGCTTTTTCTATCTTGAACTCTTCTCTGTACTAGAGCCTCTTCACTCAGCTGGCAGATGATTAAAGAGACCATGGAGAAGACACACCTACTTCTTAAACATAACAACACAGAAGTCAAATATGTTGGTTCTGTTTTTACCTTATTGATGACAAATAGTCACATCACCCCTCCTAGATGCAAGAGAGGCTGAGAAAGGTAGTCTCTAACAGAGAAAGTGCTTTGTAGCAGCCATTCTACACTCTAGAAGGGGAACTTCAATTTTGGGTGATGTTCGCTTTCTCTGCCAGAGTCTTAGAGAGATTGGATGGACAATTGGTCAATTGATTCCAGCAAGGATTAAGTCTTGGAAAGACTCTGTGGAAATACTTCTCCACCATCCTAAGCTAGAAGATATTTGGAGTGTGGCCTTGGGAGATTTAGAGTGCGAGATGCAGAGACTTGGGGTGTGAACAGGAAGATACCTGAGGTGTAAGCTGAGGAGATTGGGGAGTAGGAGCTGACCATTTCCTAGGTTTTGGCTGTGACATGTTCTAGTTTGCCATACAAAGTGCAAACTCTTCTATCTGGAACTTAAGATCCTTCATAATCTTGCCCCAACATACTTACTTAGGATTCTTCCACTACTCCTCTTCTTGTCCCCTATGCCTGGGTTACATCGTACCCTGCCATCTTCCTTACAGATCAGATCAATATTCATTCATTCATCCTTTATTAAACATTGTGCCACTCTCTAGAAAGGAGCATAAGAACAAATAAGTTACGTCTTTCAGGAAGTTACACTGCTCATGTGCTCTGACCTTTTCAAAATGAACCTTTGCTAGGAACTTGAAATGCTGATACCAGATAATTTCCTTCCTTGGGGAAATATCCTTTTATTGCCCTGCCTTTGTCTGAGTCAATACTCTCTGTAGACTCTCTGGTCTGGTTCTGGCATCTACACAACGCAAGACCCCCTTCCATAGCTTTCCCACAATAGCCATCTAGCATTGGTTAGAGATATGCCGAGGTCAGGGGCTTCACTACCTCTTGAGACACCTGGCATTAAGAACAAAACCTTGTCTCCCTCTGACCCTACCTTGATCCTTGGGGGTCACACAGTACAAATTGCCCCTTTGTCCACAGGGGAGATCTTCAAAGATTGATTGGCTCGTCCCTTCAGAAAGGCCTCTCACCAGACAACACCTTCTTGCTCTGAGACCTCACCCAAGTCCAGTTTTGTCAAGTATATCCACGAAGGTCCTCCAGCTCCCCGGCCCCCCAGATCACTTGCCCGTTGCTGTCCTCACATGAGTCTCTTCACAGACCCCTGACCACATGCCAGGTGGTGACAAAGCACTGCATTAAAACATAGCCTGACTTGATCAGGAGAATCCAACCCTGAGTAGGAGAAGACTGTGAAAGATGCCTTGCAGAGACTTTGTCCTCTATCTCTTGATAACTTTCAGAAAGATCTTGCAGACATTTGTTTATATGCAGAGATGGGCTTGCTAAAGGTTAAATTAAGTGTCCTAGAAGTTTTAAATTTGCTTTCTTCCCTTTGCTTTATCATTTTGAGTATTCTCCAAATGACATTCTTTTGGGGAAAAATAGTCTGAAATTTCATGAAATATACATTTAAGTTGTAGTAGGCAATAAAAATATGGCACTTGTTTAATTGATTATAATTACCATGAGAAGATGTGTGTGAGCAGCATTCTAGAAGCCTTTTGCTTTGCCTTTGGTTTCTCTTTGTGTCCTACTTGAGTAATTTCCTCTCACATCCTTCTGTCCCTGGGCCTAGAAACCTGGTAAATAAGCAAGCCCCAGAGAGATCCAGAGAGCCAGCAACATCCTGGAAATCTGAGGCCATGAGGTTAAGCACAAAAACGCTCTCCTCCAGGAAGGAATGACTGAATCAGAGCAACGACCTTGGCTTCCAATAAGTCCTCGTCCAAATTTTCCCACTCTTTTCCTCTCTGCCCTCCACCCCTCATGCCCCAAGCTGTGCGTGGGGGGCGGCTGGGACTGCCCCCAACCAGCTCTCTCGCACAAGCCCACCTTGCCTTTGGCATGTGTCTCAGGACTTTCTGTGTCCACAAAGCTGGGCTGAGTCAAGTTTCCTCTCCAGCTCTGAGAAGAATGCCCATCAGGAAGCTCAATTATTTTGAGAATGTGAAATACAGTATTTTAATGGAGCCATTTTCCAGTCCCTCTAGAAGAAGGATGTAGAGTTTGTTGTTAGTCCATCTGCAGATGAGTCTTGTTCACACCGGAGCGCTTTCCTGATTTCAACACAACAAACTCTGGGTACTTTTCTCTGCCACAAAGAGATTTTGGCTGTGGGTCTCTCTCCACAGGTGCAGTCCAATGAGACAGGCTGTTGAAATGTAGGCGGCGTTCTTAGGAAAGGGGCCTGCCCTTGGAATTAATCCTGCAATTACGGTGCCAAGCCAAGCTACGGCAAAACATCAAGCAGGGTGTTGACATTTATTTCTAGATACCGTGACTGGTCCTAAAATGAAACCATGATGCTAGCAGCAGGGCGGGAGAAACTAGTGCCTCTTGTGCTATTTGGCTGCAACACAAGTGGATAAACTTTTTTTTTTTTTTTTTTTTTTTTTTTTTGTGGTATGCGGGCCTCCCTCTGCCGTGGCCTCTCCCGTTGCGGAGCACAGGCTCCGGACGCGCAGGCTCGGCAGCCATGGCTCACGGGCCCAGCCGCTCCGCGGCATGTGGGATCCTCCCAGACCGGGGCGCGAACCCGGTTCCCCTGCATCGGCAGGCGGACGCGCAACCACTGCGCCACCAGGGAAGCCCCGTGGATAAACTTTTTGACATTTTACTTTTGGTTAACGTTCTTCCCATGATAAACACCAAACCAGTCAGTAGCAATAGAGAGTTCTTGGCAATAGAGACTGCTGCCATGAGTCAAATTCCTCAAGTTTCTTTGTCTAGGATGGACTGTTGGATCCTCTTCTTTGATGGGATAGATTTATATTTATCACAATAAAAAGATAAATAAAATAAACAATTAAAATAGCAAAGCTGAGAGCATAATGCATATCCCCGGGCTACTGAGCTCCAAAAACCTTACTACTTTGGAATTAAAAAAAAAAAATCTTTGTGTAAAAGTCATTGGCTTTTCCAGATGAAACTGGACTACACAAACATACTTTGAGTATGTGTGATTTCACTTAAAACAAGTGTCCTGGCTCAGAGACCTATTGCAAAACCCAATCAATTCAGGGAAATGAATAATCCTTACTCTTGGATCACTTTGTGAAAGAGAGTTCAGCCTTCTTTGAAGCCAGAAAAGAAATGTTTTTTAGAACCAAAGCTTCCTGTGCAGTAATGAGTCCTAGTGCTATTACACTGAGGGGAAGTAAAGGCAGGGGAAGGGAATGTCATGGAGAGACGCCACGTCACTGGACCAAGGTTTAGGATTCTCTGAGACGTGCCTTCCTGTATCTTGCCCTGGTTCACCATCAGCACTTCCTGCCCGCCCCTCCACCTGGGGGTCGGGAAGGGGAGTGGGGGGGAACCGGGTGGACACGGAGAAGGGGACGGGAATCCTTGAGTCAGGCAGGCGCAGGCATGTTTGGGTGCAGGTTTTGCAGATGAGGAAGAGGTTGTTAACATTTCTGTGGCTTTGAAAATGCCCTTGACCCCTGATGCACAAAAACTTGCTTTGCTAGCTTGGAAGACAAATAGGACTACATCTGTTTGTAATGTTCCAACTAATCACTTTAGCTACCTCCACAGCCAAGTTCACAGGAAGTCCCATCCCTCTCAGGACTTCCCACCTGGTAACGACTAGGAATTCTCAGCCTGAAGGGCCCTGGTATGGGCTGAAGAGAGGAAAGAAGGACAAACCAACAGGGTTCTGCCTGAGAAGACCCTGCTGCTTCTCCGCTGTGTGATGCTCCAACCACCAATCAAAAAGTGAGGGGAGGGTGATGGGGACTCCAAACTTGTGGGGGGCCCTAAGGGTCCTTTGTTTTCCTGACTCCACACCCAATTTTCCCTGCCAGGAGGAGTTTGCGGGGAGGGGAATGGATCTACACAGAGTTCTTTCCTGCCAGCTAGCCCCAGACCCAATCACCTGAGGCCAAGCTTCTAATCATGTGGATCCTCCAAAGGATGCAGTCAGGGTTGCTTTGGGGCTTTTCTTCCCAGGAGCTTCCTTGACCTCTGCAGGCTTACCAGCCCCTTCCCACAGGAGGGCAGTGGGGTGGCAGAGGGACAGGCTTGCCCCTGGTTTGGAAAATCTCCAAGTATGTGAATAATTCTAGGTTTAACCCCTCCCCGCCCCCAAGTAAAATTCTATGACCATAGTAGGAAGGACTCACAAGACACAAGGAGACTGGGTCACTTACTAGAGAGTTTGAGGCTTGTGGCAAGTGCTAGTAAGTCTCAAAATTTATTCCTAAGGAATCTTCTTCCACCTGGGAAATCCACCACAAGTCGAGGACACACCTGGTAGCAGTAATATTAGTTTTAGGGTCTGCCCACTTAGGCACGTGCAACTAACTCAGAGTATATATAACCTACTTTTTATTTATTTTATTTTATTTTTTAAATAAATTTATTTATTTTCGGCTGCGTTGGGTCTTTGTTGCTGCACGTGGGCTTTCTCTAGTTGTGGCGAGCGGGGGCTACTCTTCGTTTCGGAGCGCGGGCTCTAGGCGGCGCAGCTTCAGTAATTGTGGCATGTGGGCTCAGTAGTTGTGCTGCACGGGCTTAGTTGCTCTGCGGCATGTGGGAGCTTCCTGGGTCAGGGCTCGAACCCGTGTCCCCTGCATTGGCAGGCGGATTCTTAACCACTGCACCACAAGGGAAGCCCCTACTTTTTAAATAGTATATATAACTACTCTTTTTTTAGTGTAGATAACCTACTCTGGCTGCTACTTTTTGCCCAAAAAATCTTTTTTTAGGGCTTCCCTGGTGGCATAGTGGTTGAGAGTCCGCGTGCCGATGCAGGGGACGCGGGTTCGTGCCCCAGCGCGGGAGAATCCCACATGCCGCGGATCAGCTGGGCCCGTGAGCCATGGCTGCTGAGCCTGCGCGTCCGGAGCCTGCGCTCCGCAACGGGAGAGGCCACAACAGTGAGAGGCCCCAAAAAATCTTTTTTTAATATTTTCAATCCTACAGAAAAGTTTCAAGAACAGTACAATGCCATGCACTTATGATCTGTGTACTTTTCTGTAATACTTCAATGAAAGATAATTCAGACTAGCGCAATGAACACCCATATATCCGTCAGCTAGATTCGCCAGCTTTAATGTTGTGCCATATTAGCTTTATCTCTGTTTCTCTGCACACACACATCCATTTGTATATTAAGATATGTACATATGTGCGTATGTATATTCCTTTAAGGTAGTTTAACCATGTGAGATTATGTTGCAGACACTGTGATTCTTCACTCTTTAATACCATGTGTCTATAAATAGGGCATTCTCCTACATAACCACAATCATGAGGAAACTTAACAAGGCTACAAAACGATGATCAGATATACGGTCCCTATTCAAGTTTTCCCAATGGCCATGATCACTGGATTTTAAAATATCTAGGATACAATCAACAATCATACATTGTATTTAGTTGCCATGTCTCTTTAGCCTCTCTTCAATTTCAATAGTCCCCACAACTTAAAAAAAAATCTTTTATGACACTGACATTTTTGAGGAGTCTAGGTAAGCTGTTTTGCAGACTTGAATGCCTTGAATGTTTCTGATTGTTTCCACATGATTTATGTTAAACATTTTTGACAGAACAGTACATAGATGATGTTGTTTACTTCCACTGCGTCTCAAGAGGGGGCAGCACAAGGTGCCTGTCCCATTATAGGGGATGTTAAAGTTTGATTGTTCAGTTAAGGTCATATCAGCCAGATTTCTCCTCTGTGACTACTATATATTTCAGTTGGAAAGAGTATGTTGAGAGAACATTCTGAATAATAATAACGAAAAAAATACTTTTAGCTACTGGCTAATATAACGGTCCACTTTATCTCTTCTGTTCCCTTTAGTTTCCTGACAGGATTTCACAGTCATCCAAAGCACCACTCTGGCAGAAATGCACCAGTCCATTTATACAGCTGTCCACCCTTGATAACCGGCTGGTTGCTTGTCCACATGACTCTCGTTGAATGAAAGGTCTTCATTCCCCTCATTGGTTCAAAGATGTTCTCTGATTAAACTGGGCCAGTCTGCCAGCCTAGAAGGAGCCTCTGCTGACTTTTCCTGTCTCTCTCTGGGCAGGAACTGCTAGAGAGAATCTCTTTTTAAGGGTCATGCACGTATTTGTTTTCCCCTCTTAGACAATACAAATGATTGGATCAAAATACAGCTCATCTTCCCAACTAATCTCATAAACATGACACAACATTCAACATAACTAAAAACACACTAACAAGACAGAGGAGTTTCAAAGTGAGGAGGATTATAATGTAGAAAAAGACTGGACTGGAAGTTAGGAGAGCTACATTCAAGTCCCAGCTCTTTGATTTACAAGCTGTGTGATTTTAGGCAACTCCTTCACCTCTCTGAATTTCAGGATTATTAGCTCCAGAAATAAAATCATATTTATGTCTGTCTGTTAATATATCAAATAAAAGAAAGCAGATGAAATTTTCACAGAATTTGGATGGCTCTTTAAGGTACATAATAACATTTGCTTTGGGTGGCCCTGAGGTGTATCAGTCAGGATAGTCTCCGTTATGCTTTGGTAATAAGTTAGTCCCCAATCTCAGAGACTTAACACAACCAAAATTTCTTTCTTTCTTATGTTATTGATATATGTCCATCACCCGCTTGTTATAGCTCCAGGTTAGTAGCAGCAGTGAAGCACTCATTTAATGACAGTTAAAGGTCCTCTAAACAACCCCGGGGAGGGGGGCACCAAGTCTGTTATTCAGGGACTGCAATACCTGTCACATGAATTTCACAGGTTTCTTGTGGGGATTGAGCACGATGTCACGTGCGACAAGACTTTGGGTTAGAAAAATGAGAGATTTGATTGTGTCACTGCCATTATACTTGGAACTCCTTAGGTGTAAGGAATAGAGTTTATTCATCTTTGAATTCCCAGTGCTTACCCCATGGTAGCATATAGTAGAATCTGAATAAATACTGATGGGATGAATGATGGAATGCGGACACATACAAGGAAATTTAGTTAGGGTAAGAAAAAAAGGTCCAAATCTATATTTGAAAATTATGGATAAACTCTTACAAACCAATACATCATATAAAAATTACAAACCAATAACTCATATAAAAATGACTGTAATAGCCCCAAAGAAGGAGCTCCTCTTACAGTAATGGAGTAGCATGTATTTAACCAACCCTCCTGAAGGCAACAATTATAAACTCTGAAGAAAATATAAAAAACAACTAGCTGAAGGCACTTAAGAGCAGACAGAAACTGGAGGGGAATTGACATTTAGAAAAAAGGGATGTCACAGGGTGAGCCGCCTTTTTAAAAATGGTT
Source organism: Physeter macrocephalus (assembly GCF_002837175.3). Classification (NCBI taxonomy): domain Eukaryota; kingdom Metazoa; phylum Chordata; class Mammalia; order Artiodactyla; family Physeteridae; genus Physeter; species Physeter macrocephalus. The sequence goes on along the minus strand of NC_041214.2, from coordinate 86,399,705 downwards.
TTCCACTACATAAAGAAAGGAAGAGTATCGGAGAAGAAGTATATAAAGGTAAAATAAAATGCTTAATTCTTCTTACTCTTAATTGCTATAAAAGATAACTATTTGTTTACGTAGTAATAGTAACAACGCATTGGGTGAACATAGCTTATTGATAAGTAAAATGAATGACAGCAATGTCATAGGGATGGGAGAGAAGAATTGGGAATGTTGTTACACGGTACCTACATTACATGTAATGTAGCATAGTGTTATTTAAAAATACACTTGGATTAGTTTTAACACGTATGTTGCAAATTCTAGGGCAACCACTAAAAAATTTAAAAAGTATATTTGTTATGCTAAGAAAGGAGATAAAATGAAATCATATTAAATGTTCATTTACAACCAGAAAATGCAAAAGAGGGGAGGGAACAATAAAACAAAGAATAAATGTAATGAACAGAAAAGTGTTACAATTATAGTAAGTATTAATCCAGCTATATCAATAATTGCTTTAAATGTTAATGGTCTAAAAATACCAATTAAAAGTCATATTGTCCAACTGAAAAAAAGAACAAGACTCAACTATATGCTACTACAAGAAACCCACTTTAAATATAAAGACTCGGATACATGAGGGGATGGAGGAAGTATGAGGGGGCTGGAGGAGGATAGACCATGCTAAGACAAATCAAGACAAAACTGGAATGACTATATTAATTTCAAACAAAACTCACTTCAGAATACAGAAAATTATCAAAGATAAAGAAGGGCATTACAGAATGATAAAGGGACCAATTTTCCAAGAAGGCATAACAATTCTAAATGGAGGTGCATCTAACACCAAAACATGAAATATGTGAGTCAAAACCGGATATAACTCAAGGACAGGTAGACAAAATTTACTAGTATAGTTAGAGACTTCAGCGCACCTCTTTCAGGGATTGATAAATCAAGCAGACAGAAAATCAGTGAGAATATATTTGAACTGAATGGCATTATCAATCAACTTGATCTTATTGACATTTCTAAAATACTCCATCGAAAAACAGCAGAATACATATTCTTCTCAAGCTTACAGGAAAATTCATGAAGATAGATCATATCCTGGGCCATAAAACACACCTTAATAAATTTAAGGGAATATAAATCATAAAAAGTGTATTCTCAGACCACAATGGAATTAAACTAAAAATCAATAATAGAAAGATAGCTGGAAAATCTCCAAATATTTGGAGATTAAACAAAACACTTCTGAATAACATATGCATCAAAAAAGAACTCTTGAGAGAAATATTTTTAACTAAGTGAAAATAAAAATAAAATTGATCAAAATTTGTGGGATGCAGTGAAAGCAGTGTTTACAGGAAAATTTATAGCATTGACTGCATATATTAGAAAAGAAGAAAGACTTAAAATCAATAATCTACACTTCTACTTTAGGAAACTAGAGGAAGAAGAATAATTTAAACCTAAAGCAAGAATAGGAAAAGAAATAATAAAAATTAGAGCAGAAATCAATAAAATTGAAGACAGGGAAAAAATAGAGAAAAATCAATAAAATCAAAAGCTGTTTTTTTTAAAAGATCAATAAAACTGATAAAACTCTAGGCAGACTAATCAGGAAAAGAGAGAAAAGACATAAATTACAAATATCAGAAATAAAAGAAGACTCATCTACTGATCCTATGGACATTAAAGGATAATAAAGGAATACTATGAACAGCTCTGTGACCACCAATTTAATAACTTAGATGAAATGAACTGATTGCTTGAAAGACACAGACTACTAAAACTCATACAAGGAGAAATAGATAGTCCGAATAGGCCTATATCTATTAAGGAAATTGAATCAAAAACTAATAACCTTCCAAAAAAGAAAGCATCAGGGCCATAAGATTTTACTAGTGAATTCAACCAAGCATTTAAGGAAGAAATTATACCAATTCTCCACCATCTCTTCCAGAAAATATGAATTCATTAATTTAACAAGTATACAATACTATGGAAGATGTCAATGATAAGAGAAACTGGGTGTGGGGTATATGAGAACTCTCTGTACTATCTTTACAATATTTCTGTAAATAAAAAAATTATTCTAAAAAACTGTTCTAAAATTAAAGAAAAATAAAATGCTGAAAGGGAAAATTGTCAATCCAGAATTCTATATCCAGTAAAAAATATCCTTCAAGAATAAGGAAGGAATAAAGTCATTTTCAGATAAAGGAAAACTAGGATAATTCATTACCAGCAAACATGCACTCCAAGCAATACTAAAGAAAAGACTAAAGGAATATAGTACCAGATGGAAGATCAGATCTTCAGGAAGATATAAAGATTATCAGAAATGGTAACTTTGGGGAATTCCCTGGCGCTCCAGTGGTGAGGACTTGGTGCTTTCACTTCAGTGTCCTGGGTTCAGTCCCTGATTGGGGAACTAAGATCCCTCAGACTGCGTGGTGAGGTCAAAAATTAAAAAAAATAAAATAAATAAATGGTAACTTTGTGGGCATATATTTTTTAAACTGTCTTTAAAAAAAAATTCTTTAAAATACATCTTACAGTTCAGAACAAAAGTTATAGCATTGCATTGTGGGGTTTATAGAGTATGTAAATGTAATACTTATCAGAACTGTAGCATAAAAGATGGAGGTTAAAATGAGTATAGAGTTAAAAGGTTCTTACATTTTTAAGTGAAATGGCATAATATTAACTCTAAGGAGACTGTGAAAACTAAGGATTATCACTGAAATATCTAGAGTACCACTTAAAAGCAATGCAAAGAGGTATAACTAAAAATCCAGTACAAAAATTAAAATGCAATCCTAGAGAATATTCAATTAGCCCAGAAGGAGGCAGAAAGGGAAGAACAGAAGAACAAAAAAAATGTCATGAAGAGATTAGTGGTAGGACAGGAATAAAACACAGACCTACTAGAGCATGGACTTGAGGACATGGGGAGGGGGAAGGGTAAGCTGTGACGAAGTGAGAGAGTGGCAGGGACATATATGCACTACCAAATGTAAATTAGATAGCTAGTGGGAAGCTGCCGCATAGCACAGGGAGATCACCTCTGTGCTTTGTGACCATTAGAAGGGTGGGATAGGGAGGGTGGGAGGGAGGGAGATGCAAGAGGGAAGAGATATGGGAACATATGTATATGTATAACTGATTCACTTTGTTGTAAAGGAGAAACTAACACACTATTGTAAAACAGTTATACGCCAATAAAGATGTTAAAAAAAAAAAAAAGACCACATGATACAAACAAGAAATAAAGAGCAGAATGGTGACCTAAATTCAAACATATCAATAATGACATTGATAACTGATATCATTCTGTCACTGATAATGCCAGAAATGAACTGAACATCCCAATTAAGAGGCAGAGATTATTGGAATGGATTTTTTAAAAAGGCCCAATTACATAACCTCTAAAAGAGATGTGCTTTAAATATAATAACACAGATAGATTGAATAAAAAAGGATAGAAAAATCATGCAAATAGAAAGCATAAAATGTTGTAGTGGCTATATTAATATCAGAAAAAATAAACTTTAAGATAAAGAGTATAAAGAACCCATAAAGAAACACTTCATTATGATAAAAGGGGCAGTTCCACAGGAAGATATAACCATCATAAATGTGCATGCATCCAATAACAGGGCTTCAAAATGTATGAAGCAAAACAGACAGAATTAGAGGGAGAAATAGAAAATTCTAATGAAATATGTTAGTAATAAGGGAAACTAGGAAATTTTGATAGTACCCCCCAAAACATAAATCACTTAGGTGTTTATTTAATCATATATGTCCAACACCTCTACAAGGAAAATTAAAAATTGATGAGAGAAATTAAAGACTAAATAAATGGAGAGATGAGAGGTATACCATGTTCAAAAATTAGAAGACTCAATGTTGTTAAGATGACTATTCTCCCTAAAATGACCTACAGATTTATCACAATCTCAATCAAAATTCAAGTGTACTTTCTAAAAACACAAATTGGCAAGCCAATTCTAGAATTTATTTGGAAATACAAAGGACCTAGAAAAACAAAGCAATTTTTTTTAAGTTATAGGGCTTTTGACACCATCCAATTTAATAACAAACCGTAAATCATTGTAATGAAGACTGTGTCAAACTGGTGAAAAGTTATACATGGAAATCAATGGAAAAAAAATAGAGAATTCATAAATAGAACCACATGTCTATGGTCACTTGATAGTCTACAAAGGAGTCAAGGCAGTTTAATGGGGGAAAGAAAAGTCTTTTCAACAAATAGTGTTCGATCAAATGGATAGCTCTATGGAAAAAAGTAGACATTAGCCCTTTTAGCACACAGTGTGGAGTAATTAACAAGACATGGATCAAAGACCTAAATATAAAACTTAAAAATGTAAGACTTTGGGAAGAAAATATAGAATAAAATACTTGCAACCTTGGGAGTAGGCAAAGATTTCTTAGAACCAAGGAAGCACGTTTCATATGAGAAAAAAAAAAGATTTAGAAGAATTAGATTTCTTCAAAACTGCAAACTTTTTGCTCTTTGAAAGACACATTAAGAAAATAATAAGGTAAGCCACAGATTGGGTGAACTTCCTCTGTGCAAGTACTCTCTATATCCTTAGGAAGATCTGGAGGGCTGGAGAAGATCTAAGAAGGTAGTGTAGACTAAAAACCCAGGAAAGTGGCAAAAAGACCTCTCTAAAACATATAGAGACAAAAAGTATTGGGTTGGCCAAAAAATTCGTTTGGAGTTGTCATAACAGCTGATGGAAAAATCCGAACGCACTTTTTGGCCAACCCAGTATATGAAAAGCACAAATGCAGTTGTGCTGACCAAATCCCAGAAGAGCGGAATGAGGAATGTCTGTTAATGAAGACAGCTGAGGACAAATAAAATGAACTATCGCTTTACCTAGGGAGGAGGACATTTTTGAGTTTGTTACTCTTAGAGGTCAAGAAGGAGTTTTATGACTACAACATGTTAAGGAAATCTGTGAAGGCTTGGAGCATGCCCCTCATCATTCTAAGATTGACAGCAATTGTGTCTGGTCATCCATGTGCTGCCACTTCTTCCAATCTCAGCCCCTCACCCTTCCCACAGTCTGCCCAGGGGTCTAAGCTCTGCTTGGCAGAGATGCTGGAGATGGAATATTTTGCTGGCAGAGTCCCGGTTTGATCTCTGTGTCCATCCTTCTTCCATGTGACTAGCTCCAAAGCACGTTCTTTTTGCCAGTGATTGGCCAGTGGGTGAGCATGGGATCCTGTCCTGACCATTGAGCCCTGGGGGAAGGTTCCTGGATACAATCTCACATTTCTTCCTGTGGGGAATGGCCTTGCTATCGCTTCCTTAAAGTTGAGACTTCAAACTAACTCCACTTCTGACCTTGGCTTGAAAGGTCCAGCTAACAGCCATGGTCCATCCTCGAGTTGCTGCCACCAGGTAAGAGAAGCAGCAGAGTGTTAACGATGATTTGGATAGGACAGCCCAGAAATCTGTGTGCAGTCTTCCAAACACGTCAAAAGGTAACAAATCAAACTCTGGACATCTCAATGAATCCCGTCTCAAGTGACATTTATCTCCCCTGACTATCTTACATGCCTTTTATTAAATAAGCAGAATTCTATTACTATCTTGTTTTGTACACAATTGGAGGAGGTCCTACTAACCTAAGTTTTCAATCATAATTATTTAATTCCCCACCACCTTCAATTATTCTGCCCTTGTTTCATTATTGTTTCTTTTATTCTGGTATCCGAGCCTGCAACAATCCTGTAAGTGGGATAATTATATGGAGAGCAATGGGAAGGGCTGTTAGGGATATAGCTGTATGGGTTTTTCCCTTGAGTAGGTAGGGTCATTGCAACTCACCGAGTGGTATACAGAAAGGGCAGAGTGGGACAGCCTGAGGGTGACCACATCCACAGTCTCTCTAGAATCTGTGTGTCGTGTGGGAAGAAACACTTTCCCTGGATCCCGTCTCAAAAAAAATGCTCTGTTCCCCTGACCCAGGAGATGAAGGAGGTGGTAGTGAGTGTCTTTAGGGATGAGGGATTGAATTAGAATAAGACCAAAGACCAGAGGAACTTTCCCTGAAATAATGAGTATTCAGCTCTGAATGGAAGTGGTCTCAGCTGGCACAGCTGACAGCGCTAACTCACACTTGAACAGAGATAACAGTCTCCTTTGGTTTAGGGAGTCAATATAATGTGTCTGGTTTGGGGATTTGTCAACCTTTTAAACTGATGCTAAATATCCAATAAATACGGAAGTGTCTGCTCCCTCCCCCTTCCCTCCCCCAACCCAACAAGCATCGGTGCAATTCTCTGGCAGCTCTGGGAGAGTCTGATGGGGGCTTCGGCAAGCCCTCCAGTCCTCTTCTGACCCCAGGGAAGCAGCTGGGCTCCCTACAGCCTACGGAGAAAGGACCTTTGTGGCTTCCAGGCAGGAGGGGGGACTGCTCCTTTGCGTTGCCAGTTCAGGCACAGGTGGAGAAGGGAAGCACAAGAGTGTAAAGTTCACACGCTGCAATTACATCCAAGCAGCAAATGAGGCAGCTGGGCAGCTGTTCTAGGAGCGAAAGTCCCAGTGGTTCCCATTTGGAGAGAGAAAAAGAAATTGTCACCCTTTCTCATGCAGTCAGCGTTTCTTAGGTCTCAAATTCCTGTGGCATGCGGGACCTCATCTGACCCTCACATCTGGACAGAGCACTGATCTGGAGGTTGGCAGATGTTACCCTACCAAGAGCAGGCTGTGGGACCTAAACTGGGTTCCTATCTGTAGAGTCTGGATCACGAGAGCTGCTTCATAACGGTTATGAAATAACAGGTGACCGTCCAGCCAGCAAACACTTCTCCAAGGTCCGCCGGTTTCCACCAGGGCCTGTGAAGAAGACGGGGACAGGATTCCTGTTCCCAAGGAATGCCAGTCTCATGGTGAAGCCCCCTCCCTACTCTTAGCCATCAACACCTTTCCTCTCTCCACTCTCCCCTTTAGGTATCTGCTTTAGCTTGAGAGTTGCTATCTCTAGGAAGTCTTCCCTAGCCACCCCCCGCAACAATAAGCTGGATTAGAGCCCCTATTAAAGACCTCTGTTGCACCCTCTATTTCTTCATCATGATAATTAGCAGACCTGTTATTACCCGTTCAATGTATTCCCCACTGGACCATAAACATCAAGAAGGCAAGGAGAGTCTCAAGCACTGCTGTGTCCTTTTCACTAAATAGTACCTACACGGAAGAGGCACTTGGTCTGTTGAACCGAATTAATTAATTCAAAAGTAAAATGGTATAATCCTTACCTTTACAGACCAAAAACTATGTGCCCAAAGAAGAGATGAGGCTTACCGAGGGCCACATGGCATCCTGATCAACAAGGAAGGGACCAGGACACAGCTTCCCACCCTCGTCCAATGCTTTTGTAGGAACGGGAGCTACTGCTGTGTGTCTCCCTCAGTCTCTGATCAGGGAAACCTGACTTGGAGGGCCAGGAGAAGCAAGAGGAGTGTGCTTCGTTTGTCCAACTCCTCTAATGGTCTCCATGGTGCTCTCTGCCACCATCTTATTAGGCTGTCCTTCCCTGATACTAGCAGTCTCTTAGCAAAAACCAGAAGCATTCAGTGGTTTACACTGTCCCATGCCACAACCCTAGGCCCCAGCCAAAGAGCCATCCTGGTGTCTGTGAGGCCTGGGTGTTTGCCAAAGGGCTACAGGAACCATACACAGTTCAAGGTCTTGGGCGAAAGCACGAAACTCAGTGCATATTTGCAGCACACTTGGTAATGACTCCTGGTTTTATGTACAATGAATACATATTACAGAATTATCATGGGGTGGATTTATTGGAGGTGGGAAGTAACCAAGTTTTATGAAAAATAATTACCGCCATCAAGTTGATATAATTACTAGTACTGGTTTGCCGGGGTTGCTATCCAATTTTATTTACAGGCAATTTTTCTGATATGGTTTAAACTACACCCTGAGAATCACTGGTCTATTTTAATTTATTTCCAGACTGCTCCTTTGCTGGCCCAGCTGGCCTGGGGAGGATGAGCTGAGTGCACGTGTGGTATGGTCTCCGCTGTGGCCTCTCTTGATGCTGGGCCAGGCTCTCCTGGAAGGGAAGGCCGGCCAGAGGGCCCCTTGCCCTTCTGCGTGGGAAAGGGAGTAGATATGGATGGTTCCTGTCAGAATCATGCCCTGGCAGCCCTTCTCTTGAATGAATGACTATATTCTTTGGGATGTAGGGTCTAAGGGAGAAATTGACTATAAAGATTGCAAAGGAAAATAAGGACAACAGAAGAGAAAGAAAATAGGTCTTAGAATTATGTAGAACTCTGTTCTAATTCTGGCTCTATCGCTCATATCCAGGTGACCTTTACTAACAGGGTCTCAGTTTCTGTCTCTATAGAGAGAGGATTCTAACTTGGGGACTTGTTGAGAGAGTTGCATGAGGTGATGTGAACCAGGCCACTCTGAGCCTGGCACCAGCAGGTACACGATTAAGTGTTAACCAGGAGGTGGAGGATGGGGTTGGGGGAGGTTGACTTCCTTAAGTGGCAGAGCCAGAGGGAACGCTGGGGAACGGGTGCCTCCCACCTCACAGACGCTGTGAGGGAGCAGCCTTAGCTCAGGGGGGGCCACATTCTGTCATAGCCGAGAGGGTTAGGGTGGGCACCTGGCCTGAGGGCAGCAGATTGGTAGGATGAGCAGCTGTTCTATGAGGTAGCTTAGCCCAAAAGGTTAGTCCAAACAAGGTAGACGGGTGGTTAGCTGAGCCAAATGGATTTTCTCTGAATGGTCCATGAGGGTCAGAAGCAAGCGGGCATCCAAGAAGCAGAGAGAAGAAGGGAGAGAGAGAGAGCAAAGCCAGAAAAGGTAAGGGTGGAACACAGAGCTGCTGCAGGTCGACAGTTAACCCACAAAGGGCTTCCTGGACTCTGAATGTGCCTCTGTTAGGTGCAGAGCTACGTGCCAGGCTCCACAGGGTCCGGCTGTATGGCTAAGCCTGTGTTCCTCTGTGATTCTTGCCTTCCTCGTTGCTACTGCGCTCCCACAACTACCCTCATCAATTGAGATAACCTGTGTGGGTCTCTGTTCCTTGCAACAAAAAGCCAACGTAGCACCAGAGACAAGTGAAAAATGCCCTGCCCCCAACCCCCACTCACCAGCACAAAATATACCTGGGGCACTGGACCCCAGAGAACCCAGCATCACTCAATGAACTAATGGCTCAGCTGAAGCTCGAAACTAGGTTCACTGAGAAGTAGGGGCCAAATTTGAGTTCCTCCAAAAGCTGACAGGCATGGCTTTTAGGGGAGTGGTAAAATGCAGGGTGAGGAGAAGAGTCACAAAAACAGTCATTTCTGACACTAGATCCAGTTGCTCCAAAATGCCCTCTTTGCCAGAGGGCACCCCACCCCTGCTCATATACTGTTTGCCGTGACTTCTTTCCTGGTTTCTTGGTAACGCTGGCCTCCCGCTCTGCGACAGCTTGCACCACGGGCAGGGGGATATTGCATAGCGGTCTGGTAGTTCTGAGTGTGTGTCTGAGAGTGTGCATGTGTATGTGGGTGTGTGTGCACTTGTGGGCAGTTCTGTGTCTACAGAGAAAATCTATGGGGTCCTGGAGCACTGGGAGCCTGCCATGTGCTTCCTTTCTTTAGTGAGTGCTGGGGTCTTCAGCTGAGAGCTCAGAGGCGTCCACGAAACGCTTGCTAGGTATCCCCAGGGCAACGCTCATCCCCTTCAAGGGCAATTTAAACCTTTACAAATCTCTTAAGAACCCTCTGCTGCCACTTCCTGCCTCACTCTCAACTAAGGACCTCTACCTTTACTTCATTGGAGAACAGAGAACATTCCATGGATACGTCAAAACTTCCTAACCACAGCTACAGATTTTTTTTTTTCAGAAGAGAAAGGAAACAGTTTTATTACTGAATAAGCATTTTTCAGCTTTACTGAGGTATAATTGACTAAAAAATTGTAAGGCATTTAAAGTGTACATCGTGATGATCTGATACACGTATATATTGTAAAAGGATTCCCCCCATCTAGTTAATTAACACATTCATCACTTCACATATTTATCTTTGTGTGTGTGTGTGTGTGTGAGAGAGAGAACACTTACATTCTATTGTCTTCGCAAATTTCAATTATACAACGCAGAGTTATCAACGATAATCCCCATGTTGGACATTAGAACTTATTCATCTTATAGCTGAAAGTCCGTACCCTTTGACCAATCTCTTCCTATTTCCCCTACCCCACAGCCCGTGGCAACCACTTTTCTAAGCTCTGTTTCTATGAATTTGACTTTTCTTTATATTCCACATATAAGTGATACTACAAAGTATTTGTCTTTCTATGTCTGGCTTATTCCACAGCTAAATATTTATTTGCCTTTGTAACCAGTTCTTTCCATGAGAGAAAGATCCCAGTGTTCTGGATCCTAAACATCACTTTCTTTTCTTGTTTCTTTCCACAAACATTCTTAAAGGCCTCAGATACCAGTACTATTGCTATTTCCAAATTCCTGAAAGGCATTAATCTTTGGGAATTGGGAAAGAAAAAATTGGAATTTCTGGGACTCCTCAGGAATTACCAAAATCATAAGTTATGGTAAAAATACTTTGCAACATTCTTCATGCTCTTTACTCATTCTTCTGGATATCTAAAAATTTTTATTTAATAAATATGAAATATTAAGTTTGGTGTCCTTTGTAAAATACTTATACTTGATAATATGTATGAAGCCTTTATACTTTGGTAGTATTTGTACAGACATTTTGCTTATAGCAAACAATCAAACACTGAAAAACACCACCGAATATCACTGGGTAGTATTTGAATAATGCTGGATCTCCTAGCAAGGATAATGGCACCTCACAGAATCTGTGTGGAAATTGCCAATTTAAGGACTTATTTTGCTTTCAAAACTCATTCCTCCTTGGAATACCATTCATAGTGTTTGTATTAATGCTTACTATACATAGATACATTAATATTTATTGTGTTTGGAGCAGTGACTCACTACTAGCAACAGAAAAGTCCAGAAACACGCATTTATAATAAGGCAATAGCCACAAACAAGACTAAACAGTGGGACTGTGATCATGTCTCTCCTGCAGGCTCCTGTCCCAGTTCCCAGAAATGCCAACCTTAGCCTTCAGCTCCGCGGGTCAGTGTTTCCTGCTCTTGCCTTTGACTTGATGTCAGTGGAGACCTTTGACTAGTAATGTCTCTGTGTTAATTGTTAATCTTTAATTCTCACGGAAGAATTATAATCCCTTTCCCCAGTTTCCTGACTGATTTTTCTTGGTATTCAGGATTTGGAAACATAAATTTCCTAGAAATGCAGGGAAGGGATTCCTGCATGGAAACACTGATATTGGGCATGTGGTAGGTGCCACAGTCGTGATTAAGGGCTAAGGATGTAACAGACCCTGAGTATGAAGTCTGGTTATACTACTTACTAGCTGTGTGACCTTGGGAAAATTACTTAACATCTCTGAGCCTCTGTTTCCTAATTAGTAAACATAACTCATAGAGTTGTTTTGAGGTTATGTGTTTGTAAAGCCTTTATCAATCTCTGGCATACAACATGTGGTAATATATACTATAGCTATTAAGACACAAATCCTGATGAAGGAATGCATGATCTAGATCAGTGTTTTCCAAGAGAAATAGAACATGAAACACAGATGTGAGTTTAAATTCTGGTAGAGAGGGTGTGGTGAAAAGGGAACCCTCCAGCACTGTTGGTGGGAATGTAAATTGATACAGCCATTATGGAGAACAGTATGGAGATTCCTTAAAAAACTAAAATAAAGAAGCTGTGGCACATATATACAATGGAATATTACTCAGCCATAAAAAGAAACAAAATTGAGTTATTTGTAGTGAGGTGGATGGACCTAGAGTCTGTCATACAGAGTGAAGTAAGTCAGAAAGAGAAAAACCAATACCGTATGCTAAAGCATATATATGTAATCAAAAAAAAAAAAAAGAAAGAAAATGGTCAGAAGAACCTAGGAGCAAGAGGGGAATAAAGATGCAGACCTACTAGAGAATGGACTTGAGGATACAGGGAGAGGCACGGGTAAGCTGGGACAAAGTGAGAGAGTGGCATGGACATATATACACTACCAAACGTAAAACAGATAGCTAGTGGGAAGCAGCCACATAGCACAGGGAGATCAGCTCGGTGCTTTCTGACCACCTAGAGGGGTGGGATAGGGAGGGTGAGAGGGAGATGCAAGAGGGAGGGGATATGGGGATATACGTATGCATATGGCTGATTCACTATGTTGTACAACAGAAATTAACACAGCATTGTGAAGCAATTATACTCCAGTAAAGAAGTATAAAAAAAATAAATTCTGGTAGACACATTAAGGAAAGCTAAAAAAAAGATGAAATTAATTTTAATAATATATTTAACCCAATATATCCAAAATATTATCATTTCAGCATGTACTCAACATAAAAAATTATTAATGAGATATTTTACATACTTTTTTTTAAAACCAGTTCATCAAAATTCAGTGTGTTTTTTACAGTACATCTCAATTTGGGCACTAAATTCTCACTGGAAATATTTGCTCTGTAATTAGATTTCATAAATTTACAGTTGAAAAAGTAAATTCACAGGCTCAAGTTGCTCCAAACATACTTAAAAGTTTTGCAGTAACTGAATAGAGTATCAAAAAATAATTTTTCTTTAATATTTATATCCACATCACTGAAACTGCTTCATCTTTTTCAGATGAATCAATTTAACTTTGAAGCAAAAAGCATATTAGTTTTAATACAATTTCTGTTCAATTTCAGTAAACTAACTCTTGAGTCAACTAAGTATCATTAGCATAGAGTTCAAAGATATTGCATAAACTGAAAAGCAATTCTATACTTGCTGATATCAACAAAGGATTCTTCAAATTTTCTTGTATTTTTGCAGCAAATTTAAAAGATGCTATTACAATGAAAATCTTCTGCATATTAACTCATGTTAGAAAATGTACAAAAGCATTATGGTTGATTTTTATTATAAATAGTTTCAATTTCATCATAAATTCTCATGCCTAACGAGCTAGGTCACAGAAAAAGCTTTTTCTTTCATGCGAACTTCAAATTTTGCTCATTCATATGCAATATGATATGGCCATATTTTGTCTATGATTATTTAGTATTTGGCAAGTATTATTCTTATTTCAAGAAAACCTTGAATTGGAGCAAATCTTTGTTAAAAGAAAAAGTCTACCATTGAACCCACAAGCATTGGCAAAGAACCCAAGATCATTAAATTTATTGCCTTGTTTTCAATATTTCCATAAACTGGAAATAATTTATACATTTGTATGTGTACACTGAAAGATTTAAACAATTATATCCATGACACTTTGCATAATTCTTCAAAAACTGAGAAAAAAATACTTTCATAGAGAAAAACATCAGTCTCTCGTTTTAGAATTCCAATAAAATCTGGATTTTTAATTCTAATGTAGTTGAAGCGCTATCCAGCATGATAGAAACTAAGTTTTCATATCTAGTGGAAATTCTTATTTGACAGATATAAATGATTCAAAATGTCTAAGCCATGAGTTTGGTTTTGTTGGCCATAAAAGGACATATTTCTTCATAAATTTGGACATCTTTTGAGACAAAATATACACAAATATTAATTGGGTAGAATTTTTTTGGTATGCGGGCCTCTCACTGTTGTGGCCTCTCCCGTTGCGGAGCACAGGCTCCGGACGCGCAGGCTCAGCGGCCATGGCTCACGGGCCCAGCTGCTCCGCGGCATGTGGGATCTTCTCGGACCGGGGCACGAACCCGTGTCCCCTGCATCGGCAGGCGGACTCTCAACCACTGAGCCACCAGGGAAGCCCGGGTAGAATATTTTATATTACATAACTCACCTAAAGCTGAGGAAAAGTACTTGCAATTTTAAAATGTTTGCAAAAAAAATCCAAACCATTTTATAGTTGACCAAAGTTACTAGCTCAGATACTGTTAAAAATAGTTTAAATTTTTTGTTGAATATTTAATTCAGGTGACTAATTTCATTGATCCTTTTTTGATTGCTGACAGGAAACTTCTTATCAAATTCAGTATGTATTTGCTGAAAATGTCTCTTAGTCATGTCTACTTTGTTATCTTTAAAAACGTTTACACAACAAACAGCTTTTTTGTTTTGCCCAGCTGCAGTGAATGGCAAATGCTCTTCTGTTTCTATCCACATCTCGTATTTCTGCTTCTCTTTGGATGTTGACTTCCTTCTTTCAAACAACATTACTCCACTTCTGTGGGAACCTGGCCACCCAAAACAGACTTTAAGGGAAATAAAGGACTAGCCTCACCAGTTCCAGTTAGAAAAATTCCGGGGAAGGATTCTGATTGACTTGCTTGGGGGAAGATGGGATGCTTTGATTGGTCCCATATGTATCATTTGCCTATTCTCAAGGCCAAACAGGTGGGGTCTGTCACCAGAAGAAGGGGTGGAAGCCCAGAGCCGTGGCCCTTAATCCACCCAGCATGGAAGGATAGTCAGTGAAGGATTCCTGGAGGAGAGGTTCCTTAGCTGAGTCTTAAGTAATGAATTAGAGGTAACCAGTCCAAATGGAGAAAAGGGGAAGGGAATGGAAGAAAGGCATTCCAGGGAGGGGGAAATAGGAGGAAAAGCCCAGGGGTAAAAAAGAGCATGATGTATAAGCCTCTGTACTAGACTTCAAGGTGCTAGACTGTAAGCATTTTGAAGGCAGCGATTGTGTCTTATTCATCCTTGTCTCCGTCCATCCTCTTGACCTGTATGAAGCGCTCCCTACATGTCTGCTGACTAAATGAATGGATGATAAGTGGTCAGCAACATCATAATTTGACAGTACCAAGCAAGGGTTGAAGTGACTCCTCCCCAACCTCTGAGAGCACAATCTAGGGCCCCATGTGAGCTCAACTGAATATCAGAAAATAACTTGCTTTTCATTTTTTCTGGAGAAATAAAAATAATTATAAAATCTCCCACAGGAGGCTTAGCTACCAAGGCTCTTGTTTGCTGTTATCAAGTCTTGTTATTCAATTGCACTGTAGGGGATCACCTCAGACTTTCACTATGAGAATAAATCACCCTTCATGACTCTCCAAAATGCAAAGTCACTTTCACAAATGTGACCATTTCAATAAATTCCAGTTACAAAAAATCCGAATTAAAATACATAGTGGAGGTATATTTTTAACATTTACATTTTTTTATCAAAGTTTCACAAATACACACTTGAAAGAGTCTAATAGTTCTGCTTGCCATGAAAAAGAGCGGTTCCCCACCGGACCCCATTTCTCACTACCCCGAGGCAACCATTTTCAACTCTTTCAGCTGATTTTTTCGGTGTTTCCTTCCATAGATGCTGATATTTTTACTCATGGATTTTGCAGTTTGGGCATCATCTTTTGACTTCCGACTGTGGAAGATGAGGCTCTGACACTTTTCTCTACCCTTTTACCACCACTACCTAGACACACATCCATGCAGGTACACTTCCTGCTCTCCCACGCCCCTCATATGGTTACACCGTCCTTTAGCTTAGATCCATATGCATTGTTTACCTTCTTCTGACTCTGTAAATGCTATTTATAGCTGAACCATGTTCTGTACTATGGTTCTTTTTCCTTTCTTGTCCAACTATTTGCTTACCCTCGAGTTAATAATCGCCTTTGTTTTTCACTTGCTGAGTTTTCTATGTATTCAACACCAATTTAATCTCTTTCCTGAATGTGTACATTTTCTCTCAACAAGCACAATAAGTTTAAGTACAATAAGTATTCTGTCAATTTTATTTTCTTGACAAAGCTGCTTGTGCACCTGATCCAGTCTGGGATCTTTCTTTACCATCACCCCCAAGGAGTTCCTTCACCTCTCTCTAGAATTAGATCCTCTCTGTTTCAAATCCTGTATTTTCTTCTTTCTCAGTTTACTCAATCGTTTTGGTGGAGCGCGTCCTCTAGTTTTCCAAGAAAGAGTACATAGAAATAATTTCTTGTTTTTGTCTTTGTACATTTGAACAGCTTTCTAGTTTATTCTCATACATGATTGATGTAGAGTTTTAGGTGGGAAAATATTTTTGCCCATTTTTGAAGGTACTGTTTCATTGTCATGTCATTTCCAGTTTAGCTGTTGTGAAATTTGTGCATTTTGATTCTGATTATTGTTTCTTTGAATGAAATCAATCCCTCCCTTACCTCCCAAAGCTTTCAGGTTCTTCTGGAATTTCACAATGATGTGCCTGCCATGAGTCTAGTTTTATCCATTTTATTGGACATTTAGTGGGCATTTTTCATTTAGAAATTTATGTCTTTCAATTCTAGGAAAATTTCTTAAACTGTTTATTTGATGGTTCCTTTTCCTCCATTTTCTTTCTGGAACTCCTATTATTTAGATATTGGATCTCCACAATTTGTCCTCTATTTTTTTGTTTAAGATTTTCTTCCTTATTTTCCACGCTTTGCTTTTTTGCTCTACTTTCTGGGATATTTCTTCACCTTAATTTTCTAATCTTTCTATTGAGTTTTTCATTTCTGCTTTCATATTTTTAATTTGCAATGGCTTTTATCCTGTTCTCACAATATCCTGTTTCTGTTTCACAGAATGCAATATCTTATCTCTGCAAGGCTATTATGATAGATTTTTAAAAAGTTTTATTCTCTTTGCATAGTTTCTTCCACCCAAGTTTCTTTTTTTCTTTGTTTGTTCTGGCCTCTTTTATATTAGAGACTGCACCAGTGTCTGGTGAACACTGTGTTTTTATGTATACTTAAAAGTGGGGCCTTAAAAACAGATTGGAAGCTTCAGTGGTCAGGGGCCTTGTCCACTGTTTTCAGCACACAGTGATCTGGATAAGGACCCCTAATGTCAATACCTTCTTATCTTTTCTCTTGAGCTGTCCAGCTGCCCCAGAGAATAATACTCTTCCATCTTCTGCCTGAACCATATAATCTGATATTGGTGTTCAGGGTGCTAGATAAGAGAAGAAAGTTGGTGATCTCCATGGATAGCATATAAGCTTCCATTTAATGCCTCTGTTTTCTGTATGGTACCTCTGCCCTCAGTATGGTCATTTAATGCAGACCCTCTCTTTTATCATTTATTGAGAATCAGCCTCCAGTCTTCTGCAGAGGGAAGTCCCTACTATGTGAAGTAGAGGAAGGAAACCAGAAATCTAACCATCTCTTATAGAGTTTTAAACTAATCCTCGCATTTTAGCCCTCTGTTACCCCCACTTCCATAGATACTTGGAGCCACCAATTCTTGAGTTTTTTGAGAGTTCTTCAATATACGATCAGAATATTTCTTGGCTTTCCATAGGCTGCCTTAGAATTCAGCTTCCTCTGGTCTGCTACGTCCGATATCACTCATCCATCTGCTTCCTAGCCTCTGAAATATTGTTGCTAATGACTCCTTTTCCACTCTGTTTATCCTTATGAGATTATTCCTTTCATTTAACTTATGATTTTTCAAGTGATGTTTAGAGATGGAGGGGAGATCAATCTGTACATTCAACCCATCATTTATCCTGGAGTTCTGGTCATTTTTCATTAAAAAAAAAAATTCACCAGGGCTTCCCTGGTGGTGCAGTGGTTGAGAATCCGCTTGCCGATGCAGGGGACATGGGTTCGTGCCCCGGTCGGGGAAGATCCCACATGCCGCGGAGCGGCTGGGCCCGTGAGCCATGGCCGCGGAGCCTGCGCTCCGCAATGGGAGAGGCCACAACAGTGAGAGGCCCGCATACCGAAAAAAAAAAAAAATTCACCAAATAGTTCTAAATAGCAAGCTGCTCTGCTGCATTTAAAATAATATTAGGTCAGCAAATCCATATTCCACAGTTTTCAGAAAGCTTTATTTTTTCTAGAAGGCAAGGCTACTCCCTGGGTGAGAGAGAAAATTCACCATCAGTCAGGAAAAAATGCAAACCCCCTTTTATGAAATTCAGGTTTCTATCATTTTAAAGATTTTTATTTCCATAGGCTAGTAAAAGTTTGATATCTGGATGAAGAAATGGCATTTGTTTCAGAAAAGGAGCTTGGAAAATGACTGGTGTCTCTTTGTGGTGATCGGGATGGTGGCTCCCCAGCAGGACTGGCTTAAGCCAGCCGTTGCTTTAGGAATTGGCGTGTGACTTAAGTGAAGCAAAGTCATTGGCTGGAAATCTGCCGGGAGTCTGCTGGGAGAGGTTTTCTTGCTTCTGAAAAAAGAGGCACAAGGAAGGGACAGCTTCTGTCGTTCCTCTGGATGTCGTCGTTTCTGGGTGTTACACCGGGGACTGCCGCAACCATCTAGCAAGGCAGTCTTGGATCCGACCGAAATTGAGGACTGCAGAGTGGAAGAATGAAACAAATTGAATCTCTGCTGCTTTGTTGAGCTGCTGATTGATCCAAGCTTGGGCTTCCCCTTCCTCTGAACTTCCAGTTACAGAAAACGATAACTATCCTTATTCCTTAAGCCAATTTGAGCTGGAGTCTTCTGTGTTTTGCAGCTGAAAACATCCTAACTCCGTATACTGCCAATATACAAGCCACATTCTTTGGCAGGAAAGCATTTATTTTTCAAAAATTATGTAGAAATGTTAAGTTATAGTCTCTGTTTAGATGATGAAAATAGATTTAGGAAGAATGAGTTTAATATCTGTACAGATAGGAATAAACATATTACTTAGCATTCAGGTGCCTGAAGGTTACTTTTTGAACAGTGTTTTTTTTTTTTCACTGTTGTGAGTGTCTGTTTCTATCAAACAAAATTTGGATTTTTTTCCCCATTTACTTGGGTCCTAGTAAATATAAAATAAAGTAGAAAACGAAATGCAGTGAAATGAACCTTCAGAAGTCAGTGGAATATATGATTCCTTTAGTTTTAATTGCTTTTATCAGCCCTTTTGAGGTTCTCCTTTGAACAGGATTTTTTCTGAAGATTACTCTGAGAGTTATTTGAGTCTCAATGCTATGAATTAGCCCCTAAGAGAGAAATTTTATTGTTTCTTATAACAAGCAGATTTAGCAGAGAACATCTTGAGAGGGGGTGGTGTAGAGGGAGGCCAAAACTGGGTGAGCAAATGTTTCACTATTCATACCATGCCCTATTGCATAATGGCTTAGAGCATAGGCTTTGAGGGTCAAGAAAGTGGGTTCAAATCCTGGCTTTACTGTTCACTAGCTGTGTGGCTGTAGATAAGTTACTCTCTGTGCCTCCAATTCATCACCTGTAAAATGAGGATAATAATAGTACCTATCTCACAGTGTTGATGAGAAAAGATTAAAGGAAGAAATACATGTTAAAAAAAGACCTAGAACAGTGCCTGACACATAGGAAGTACTCAATAAAAATTAGCTGTTATTATTATTATTATCATTACAGTCATTATTCAGGATTATTCTATTCAACATTTATTGAGCACCCAGGTGAGCTCTCCCCTCAGTGTTGGAGTCATGGCACCCAGCTGGTTAGGTCAAGGAGAGAGATACAGAGAGCTGGTTTCAGAACCCTGCCTTACGCTGACCACTCCACCCTCCCCTACACCTCAAGGCTTCCTCATCCTTATCTTTCTAATCTTCCCCGCACACAGCCATGGTCATCTCTTCCTGGCCCCTCAGCCTTATCCTGGGCCCTGAGACAGGTGTTTCACTCGCTTCACTTGGGATCCATTTCGTCCCTCCTCTGCCAGAGGACACAGCTCCCATCCTGACTCCTTCCCACTCTGAGACCCTCCCCGCTCTTTCCGAGGCATGCGTCTCCACTCCATTTCTATTCAAAGCTCTTTTGTTACCAAAAGTCAGTCAAACAACCTTGGACAAAGGGGTAGGGGGCTTGCCAGTCCTTGGAGGGCCAAGATATCCTTAACACCCTGTGCCAGGGGCTGCTTTAGGTCCTGGGCACTGGAGGGCACACAGAGGTAAGACACACACACCAATGACCATCACCTGGCCTGGAAATAAGGGCCTTAGGAGAGTGGAGGTGAGGTCTTTGGAAGGACAGAGGAACAAGAGAATGTCTGAGTTGTTGAAACAAGAAGGGCTTCCTACCAGAGGATGTGGCATTTGAGCCACATCAAAGGTCGGAGGGCTTGGACATGCAGCAGTAGAGAGGGGGGAGGGGAGAGTATGAGCAGCGCCACAGTGTCCTTTCCTTTCCAGAAGACGTCCCAGCCAGTGACTACTGTGGCCAGACCATGTTATGGTCATTTGTTCATTCATTCATTCACTTCTGGATTCTCTTTCCATGGCATAGAGACATTTACCTTCTTAATTCAACCTGGATTGCTGTCGTTCATGCCTCCTCCTTTCACTTTGGGTGAATGTCCCTCCTGTACAGCTAGCTACCCACAGTCTGTAGGGTAATCATTAAAAATGTAAGGCTTGCCTCTGAAATTCTGGAATCTGTGAACATCCCTTCTCTTAGGGTTGTTCCCTGTCTCTTTACTGCCTATTTGGAGTGAGGAGGGGATTTGGTCTTCTTTAAGGTCCAACTCAAAGACCGCCTCCTGGGGCTTCCCTGCTGGTCCCGTGGTTAAGAATCAGCCTTCCAATGCAGGGGACGCGGGTTCGATCCCTGGTCAGGGAATTAAGATCCCACGTGCTGTGGGGCAACTAAGCCCGAGCACCACAACTAGAGAGCCCATGTGCTGGAACTACTGAGTCCACGGGCTCTGGAGCCCCTGCACCACAACTAGAGAGAAGGCTGCACACTGCAATGAAGAGACTGCACACCACAATGAAAGATCCTGCGTGCCGCAAGTAAGAACTGACACAGCCATGAATAAATAAATTAAAAAAAAAAATAAGGACCACCTCCTATAAGAGGAAAAAAAGTAAATGGCTTTTACTGAATGAATTCTCCCTGCAGGCGCCTGCTGGGCCTTCCCCCCACACTTCCTTATTTAGTCCTTACCATTGTCATAGTGGGGACTTCACTCAGGCGGTTGTGCTCTATTGACTGAGCACTCTGCAATGCCAGCACCAAAAGTGGGTCTCTCCCAGATGTCCAGCCCCTTGCTCCTGATGGGAGCAGCCACAAGAGCCTCCAGTTCACAGCCCAGGTTCACTAGGTCCCAAGTTCACTGCAGGATCTGGCCATTTTGGGAGTCCAGCCAGCTTCTTCCTGAGGATGTGCTCTGGTGACTCATGACCAGACCCATGGGAGAATAATCCATAATCTACTGGCCAAAATTTAACAATAGCAGCGTTTTAATCATCTCCTAGGAGTGACAGACGTCACTGCCTCCAGGGGAAGAGGGGGGTTGTTCCACCCAGCTGCATCCTACATGAGGCCTCCCTTCCTCTCAGGTGGGTGACAGGGTTGGCAGGATGGGGTGGAGGTGTGGGTGAAAGGTGGTGTCACTTTTTCACAATCAGAGAACTTGAAAGGATGCTGTAGTTTATGGGATTCTCTAAGCCATGGGCCCTAGTGTACAAAATAAGGTGTTGGACTATATGATCCCTAAGTCTCCTTGCAGTTTACAGTTTCCAGGGCTCTGAACATTCTAGAGCTCCTGTGCTACATCTGAGGTTTTCTGCTTGAGATAAACCTGGAAATTAAGGCTACAGAGCCCTAAAAAGGGGAGTGAGCTTATTTCCCATCAGCTGTTGTCAAAGCCACCGTTATGTCCTGGTCCCAGCCAGGTTAACTTCTTTTATTTGCTATTCATTTTTCATGATCAGACACTCAAGACAGGAAATGGGACTCCTGGGAAAAGAGTACCCAGCCAAACCTTCACCTCCTGCAGGGCCGTTGCCTTCATGTCCTGGGCTTCCCGGAAGACCTCAGTTACTAAAGATGTGGAATGCAAGGATGGCTGGAGAAGCTGCAGTGATCCAGGGCAAGATGCTATACCAGTAGCCTGTCACCTCTCTGAAGACAGCTCCCAGATCATCATGTCCAATGTTAACCTCTCTCCACAGCTCCACCTGGATACCTGTGGGCATCTCACATTCAGTATGCTCACTGAACTCATTGTCTTGCCCTGCAACCCTGCTGTCCCTCTTGCTCTCTCCACTTTGATGCCACCAGAGGGATCATTTGTGCCCTCTTTCTCTCTCTGCTTTCATATCATCTGATCCCTTATCTTGTTTGGAAGAAATTCCAATAAGTATGAGTCTGAAAGGGGCTAGACATTCCCACACTTGCCCCCTAGTGACTGGGGCATGCTCACGTGACTTAGACATGGTCATTCACACCATCCAAAGGGATTTTGGTTCCTGAGAGTGAGACAAGGCTAGAGGTTACTCACAGCAGGAGTGAGGAGGGCAGTGCTGCAAGTAGCCAATCACAGGGATGCTTTGGCTTTGACCTGACCATGCTGCTCTTGTGGTGTGACTCAGGTCCCAGCCTCCTTTGGTCCCATCTATTTTCTAAGATTGGTTTTCCAGCCTTTCCATTGATTCAGTGAGCTCTAACAAATATATATTTAATAAACTTCATTTCTTCTTAGAGAACCAGAATCAGTTTCTGTTGTTGCAGTCCTGGCTGGTACCCTCTCCATTCCCCCAGCCTCCAAATCAGGAAGCTGGAAATCCTTCCTGACTGCCCCTTTATGGTTCACACACCACTGGTCACAGGTCCATGCCTCCTGCCCAGCAATGTCACCCCTATGGCCCCACTGCCACCCCAAACCAGGCTCTCATTACATCTGCCTATTTCTGCTGTCCCTGGGTTGATAGCTCCTCTGGCCTCTGGGCTCTTCTTAACCATAAGCACCTACTTTTGATCACACCTCAGAATCCAGGATCAGGCTGCATCGTCCATCAGAGTTTTTGGCAAAGGAGGAAAAAGAGAAAACTGGAGAAAGAAAAGATTTTCAGCAACTCTGAGTGGAGAGGGAAGAGAGAAGGCAGGCACCATAAAACAAGTGTAACTCAGTGTCCCTGTAATAACTCAGTCTGCCTGAGGTCCTGAGATTGGATGGGCTTTGCCTCTTCATTGGTACTTTTCCCTGTTTTCTAAACTCACATCAATGAGAAGTATTAATTAACCTTTAAATGGAAATAAATTAACTTAAGAAGATGCAGTTTTATCTTGCTTTTCTAGTAGCTGAGCTCCTTGAGGATGCACTAATTGATTTTAAATCCAAATCAGCCTAATGCACTTGGATAGTTTGCTGGGTAATGGAAATTAGTGATGACTTCCATAAAGGAAGGGCTTGATTCCAATTCCTTTTTTCCACATATTTATCACTGTGGATGAGGTAAGCCTAATGTTGGGTGGAGAAGGCCCAGCAGCACCAAACTCTTTATTTATCCATTAAATATTTATTGAGCACCTACTTTATGCCAAGGACTGTGCAAAGCACTGGGCATCCAATGATGAATGAGACAGACTTGGTCCCTGAATGAAGCTTACAGCTGAACACATTAAAAAGCCTTTGGGAGGCTTCCTGAAGTTTCTATTCACAGTTCCCCACTTGCCTGGGTCTCACTGAAGCTGGCAGTTGCAGGAAGCCAGGCCCAGGAAGGACGGACCTGGGGGTAGAACATCAGAGAGCCTCATCTGGAAATACCAGGAGACTTGGAAGTTGTGAACAACCACAAAGGGAGTAATACACAGTCACGACCTTAAGGAACCCAGAGATTAGCAAGGGAAGGGGAGTAAGCTATTCATATAACTGTGATACAAGGTGGAAAATGAAAAATGACTTGGGTGCCAAGGGAAGGCAGGGAGGAAGAGATCACATTTACTTTGGAGGATGGGAGTCTTGAAGGCATCAAGGAGGAGGTGGCATTTACAACAAATTAGACCAATGACAAATCCACCAAATCACTTCACAGCTTGGATGTGGTCATTCCAAAACTGGTATCCCAGATAAAGTCTTTTTACCATCCTTGACCTAGAAGTGTGCCTAAAGCTGCCAAGAGGGACCTTCTGGAAAGGGCAAGCCAGGTGGAGTAATCAGTATAGACCCAAGTCATGAGAAAGAACCTGTGTGTTTGGAGAACTCTGAGAAGTCTCATGTAGCCAGAGTCTAGGGCTCTGTGTGGGGTGTGTAGCTGGAGAGTCTCTCCCCAAGGTATGTCAAGGATAGGGGGATGAAAGGTCTAAGATTGCAAGGAGTGGGCCCTTGCACTGGAAAGCTGGGGTTGGGACGGAGCACCTGCTCTCCCTGGAGGAGGGTCTCCCCAACCAAAGGCCTGCATGAGCACCATTCTTATTTCCAACACCCAGTGGACACTGGCTGTGCCGAAGGAGGGAATGTCCATCACACTCTTGGTAAATATTTAGACACCTGAAGTTTTGAACAGATAACATTTCAGAGCTTGCTTTATGCTTGTATAGCATCTAATACGGGAGCAGAAAGGCTTCTCATTCATTGCTTCCTGGTTAATATGAGGGAGCTTTCTCCAGCCAGGCAAAATTTACAGCCTCAGGGGCTAAGCCCAGCCCTGATAATGGCCTGAAGGTGGCCAGAGAGGAAAGTCAAATGCTCCAACTGCCTGTTTGCAGAGGAAGCAGCAAAGAAAATATCCCACAGGGGCTGTGGGCCCTCAGCATTGGAGGGATTCTGTGGTCTGTGATAGTTCCACAGGGATTACTATACACACACAACACATCGTATACAGACCATCGCAGTGCTAAGGTCTCAGGAGACAGAAGAGCTGATGGCTGGTTAATGAATTCTCCCCCAGCAAGTCAATCAGACAGGCGCCAGCTGCCCCCCAGCTGGCCTATTAAGCGGGCTGGGCTCCCTGGGCAGGGCTCAGCACGGGTCTGCCAGGGAGTGTTGGAGAAATTCAAGTGACATTGCTAAGTGGGTACACGTAACTACCTCCCACCTCTCCTTCTGCCTGGGAGTCCCTGCACTGCAGGAATAATGCATGAGCGCGTGTTCGTGTTCCTTCAGAAACTTACTTCAAGCTGCCTGCCACATGGAGCCGGCCTGCGCCCAGGTTCAAGGGCAGTGGGGCAGGCTCCTGGACCCCTCCTGTGTCCACTGCCCTGGTGGACCCCTGCCCCTCAGACTCCTCTGGATCCTGGAAGGAAAGCAGATGGTACCCCGCTGGGGGCGCTGAGGCCAGAGTTGCAGCGCCCCATCCCTGCCCCTCTGGCTTGTGCCCATTTCCTCCTGACGGGGTCATCCAGACTTCACTTGCCCCTTTGTGAGCCTGCTCACATCCTGACCTCTGTGTGTGTTTCCACTTTCCCCAGACCTCCATCTCTAGGTTTTGGAGGCCCTGTTTTCACCAAGCATGGGGGACCCTGCTGGAAAGGCCCAGGCCTGGCTTAACCTGGATGGGGCCCAACACCGGCATCCTCCCCTCTCTTTTCCCCTTCCCATCCCTCCTCCCTCTTAATCCCTCCCCCTCCTCCTCTCCTTTCCCCCTCCCCCCACCAGGGGGCTGCGCTGGAAACCACAGGAAGGGGCTGGGTTGGCTTTGGCAGCAGAGGCTGAAAGCTGGAGGTGGGGAAATCAGGAAACCCAGGCTTGATTCCAACGTGAATTGGAAATATCCCCAACAGCCAGGGCATTAGATAAATAAGGCTCCAAAAACCGGTGACTGGCAAAGTATTTTTTTTAATTTCCATTAAATTTTAAAACGTTGGTTTTGAAGCACAGTCCTACCAATGAGCAGCAATATGTCTTTTTCTTAATTCTTATAAATATAGTACATGGTCACGGGGAGGAATCAAAATAATATAAAACAGTATAAAATGAAACGAATGGTTAGCAGTTTCTTAGGGCAATTAGGTTTCAAAGAAACAAAATTCAGGATTGAAATTGCAGAACTCGAGTAGGATCTGGGGGGCGTGTTTGGAAAGCAAAGGAGGAGTGTGTGTGCCTACGTGTGTGTATGGGGGTGAGCACAGGCCATGAGTTACTAACACAGGCTCTGCTGTCAACGGCTTGGGTTCAGATTCCAGCTCCTCTGTTCCTAACTACGAGGCAAGTTGGGCGATTTGCTTCACTTTTTGGTGCCTGGTTTTATCATTTGTAACTTGCGAATAATTCCAATGGTAATTACTCTCCTACACAGTTGTGGAGATTTGGCGATTCTTCAGCTCTCGAAACATCTGTGAACCTGCAACAGGTGCTGTGAATCCTGCTTACCTGTGCCTCAGTCCCACCCCCTTCCAGAACCAACGGTGATTCCAGTAAGTCCTCGTGCGCATGTACTGCCATTTGGTTTATAACCCACGGCACAGACGTCCCAGGAAGCAGACATGTGACTCCCAAAGAGGTGAAGAAACCCGGGAGCAACCACTTGTCTAAGATCCTAGAACTCTACGTGCCAGAGCTGGGCCCAGACCCCAAACGGCGTGATTTTTCCGGTGCTCCCGTGGGGACACCTGTGGCTGTCTGAGCGGTGAGCACGTGACGCTCAGCAGAGGAAGGGCCCCTGCAGCTCCCCTTGTTGCCCCCCACCCCCATCCGCACGCCAGGAATCTGGCCTTGTGATTTTGACATGACCACTGCGACAGCAATCAGGCCTCTTGACTTGGGCTCAAGTCAGAGGTCTCAGGGGCAGAAGCATCTTGGTCAAGTGTCTCAGGTTTCCTCCCCTTCTCCTCATTGAGCTTTCATAGTTTTCATCAATCTAATCACTTGTCATTTTGTATTTTTAAAATGTATTGCTTTTCCTTTTTACAAAAGTGATACCTGTGGAGTATGGAAAGTATAAACAAGCAAACAGAAAGTGAAAATAAATATCACAGTAGAATTGTTTTCTGCTTTCCTGGAGCGTCCCTTCCGGCCCCCAACTTGACCAGCAGTTCCACCGAAATCACAGAATCTTCAGCCAAGTATGACTGTCAGCCCATCCCAGCTTCAGCAGCAAGCTTATTTCACATGAAGCTTTTCAAGATTCACAGGATTTTTGATTACAATGATTTCGAGCTGCGAATGACTAACAAGACAACAGCATGACTTGTTGTTTTTAAAGCTGCTGCTCCTTAATTTAAAACTGAAGTTAAGAACTCTACCCCCCGTGTGGAATTTGACAAAAATTCTCAGAAAAGTCGATTTGGTCTGTGGATCTGAAGGTGCCTCACAGCATCAGCTCTAAGTTTCTTTGATACGCTATCAAGAATGTAAACCTGTAGAGTTTAACAAACTGCTACCGTGCGTCAGAGAACTCAAAGACCAGTAGGGAGAGAGAGGCACATAACGTGGGGTTACAATGGGGAACATTGAGTGTCACGATAAAGATGTTTACCAAGGGCTGTGGGAGCACCAGGATGGGGCACTGCACTTCCTGCAGAGGAAAGAAGATCTGGTGAAGCTTTACTGAGGAGCTGGACATTGAGCGGAAACTTGAAGGAACTTTAGGAGTTGGTTGGGCAGAGAAAGGATGGCAGGAAAAGAGGTGTGGCAGGTAGGTACGTATGGCCAGGGCATAAAGGGTGGGGAAGGTGGAAGGGGTGGGGTGTGAGACAGGGTGGGGAGGGGTCCGCAGGATCAAGAGGTGAGGCTGAAGGAGGGATTGGATTCTGTTATGAAGTACCTCGTGCGCCATGCTGGAGATTCGGGTCTTCATGGGTCCAGGTCCCAGGACCCTGACCCTCGTCTGTTTGCGAATTCCTGGATCAGCTGCAGGTAGGATGGAGATAGAAGCGCTCAGCCTCACAAACCCCCAGGGGAAGCGTGCTGGGCAGGTTGGCTTGGGCAGGAGAGGGAGGCTGGGTCCTCCTCACTTGCACTTTTACCAATCCCATTCAGAGTTTCTTCTGGAAAGTTCTTGTGTTTCTGTTACCAAGTGTCTGTCTTCAGCCAAGTTGCTTATGAATATTGAAACACACACACAGCGCAAAGGGAAACAATTAGTTCACTGTTTTTTTCCAAGAGTTTTAATATGAGAACTTGGGACTGTAGGAGAATACTACTTAGGAGACAGGAAAAATAGATAGAAGGTGAGCAGGTAGTAAATAGGCACAAGCAAGGAAGTAAAACCGAATCACTTCAGAGGCGTGTGTTAACTTTTGGCCTTTTAGAAGATTTTCTGCTCCTCTCTGACTTGGGGATGATGGAAGCAGAGAGGAGAAAGCCGGCTCTATCACTACGCTAGGTACTTGCATTTTTCTTGGATGAATTTTGGCCATCTGGGTTCTGTCAAGGTGAGAAATGTTTCAGCAGTTGGAAAAGCCCTGAGCCAGTAGGTAAGCAGAAGGGAGAGCAGAGCTAGGCCACCTTCTACTCAGCCCCTTTCCCTGCCTGGCGCCCCTCACCCTCGGACCACTCACAACCCAGCCAGTCAGGAAGGAGCCAGAAGTCATGGAAACAGCTGGGCCTGCTCAGCTGCAGTGGCCCCAGATCCTCGCCCTCTGAGCTGTTGCACCTGTCTGGGCTGCAGGGGGTGGAGGTGAGCTGGAGAAGGCTTTATACCGGGACAGGGCTTGCTGGGTGCAGGAGGAGTCAGGGTCCTGGCCATACCCGCTCCCTGGCCCTGGCCTCTAGTATCTGTGGCTGGAAACAGGACTCTGCGGGTGACTCGCCCCCTCACTCCTGGCTTCCCCGGGGCATGGTTTGTGGTGATGGGCTATGGGAGGAGGACAACAGAATGGCATCAGGATGCCACCTCTCTGGCCAGCGGGGGTAAGAAGCCAATGACCAGGACTCGCTTCTGGTTACCGCCGAGTTTTCCTCGGAAATCAACTTTATTCCTAGAATGTTTAGAAGGAGATACAGATAGGAGGAAGAAAATAGGTCCTGACTGGTGTGACCAGATGCCCCCCATGTCCCAGGCCCTGGGAATGCAAAGACGAGTAGGACCCGTCTCTCTAAGAGCGCTGTGTACTTTATGAGCACTTTATCCCTCCCCCTCCCCAGGACCCCTGGAAGCCAAGGGGAGGTACCTCTCTCACCCAGCACCAGAGGCTGAGTCTGCTCAAATCCCAGCATCCTGACATTCGGCATGTCTACCTGTGCTCCTCCCTGGACAACCCCCAGAGCCTGAGGATTTTCCATTTCACTAGAGCCCAGGAATAAGATTGAAGTGGGAGATCCCATCTCCGCGATGTGCCCTCGTTTATCCATGCCTGATGAACCAAAGAGCACATCCTAAACTACAGCTCTACATACATAGGTATTTTACGATGTGGAATATGGTTCTCAAGAGATAACAAACTGGATGCAGAGTTTTCAAAGTCTAAATTTGCTTCGTAAACCTATGATTTTCAATTACCCTGGCCACCATCCAAAAACTAACCTTCCTGATTCTCCTCTACTCTTCCTGCTTCTCCGTCCCTTCCCACTAGCAGATGACATCACTTCCAGTTCCCCTCATTTTGTCACCCTCCAACGATCCAATATTTGGCATAAGTTAGTCTTATGCATAGGCAAGAACATATCATAAAAAGTATCTTGGGGCCACCACTTATTATTGGATGACATTGGACAAGGTAATTAATATCATCAGTTTCATCATCTGTAAACTAGAGGTAATAATAGTCCCTGCCTCTTAGGTAAGGAGTAAATGTGACAGTATAAGTAGAGAGATAGTGCCCGGTACATAGTAAACGCTCAATAAAACATTGCCTGAGCTGAGGCTGCCGAGATTTCTCTGACCTCAGTTGCAGGTGGCTGCTGTTTCCCTTCTTCTGGGAGGGCGAATGTCTACCTTCTCATCTCTTCCAGCTTCCCCTTCACTCCGCCCACAGGGCTCCAGCAGAAAAGGTGGGGAAGTCTGACACTCAGAGCCCATGTCGAGGGTGTGCAGGGACAAGATCTGGGGGCAAGACATTCCTGGTTACTTTCTCTTACACTGCCCGAGTCACCACCAACAACAGCCAGGCCCAGGACAGGCCAGCACCTTGACTTGGGAAAGTGGATCCCCCCACTCTGAAGGGCCCATCCTCTCATATTTGCCCCGTCTTTTCCCTCTTCCTGAAACATCTGCTCACACTTTTTTGCCTTGTTCTTGGCCTCCCGGTTCGTCAAATACCCTCTATCCCCGTGCTTTCCCTGCTGGTTTTTGTCAAGCTCAGAATGGTGATACAGATCCCTAAGCGATGGCCTGCATAGCAAGAGGCCTGTGCTCTTGCCCTGATGCTCACCCCTCCATGCCTCTCTCATCCTACTCACCTCATGGATACCCACTCTCTGCCAGGCACCTTGGTGGATGCCAGAGACAAAATGGTGTCATGGACAGACATGGTTCCTGCTCCCACACAGTTCGATCACCCCGTATGAGCTGTGGGAGAGTCCACAGCTCTCGAGCTATTTCCTTCCTTTCATGCCTTGCTCTGACACCCAGGTGTTCTCCATCCTGTGATTTCTCGTGGCTGAGCTGCTCCGAGGCCTGAACGCCACAGAGGCGAGACTGTGCAATTTTAGGTGCAGCCCAAGAATGATCAGACTCACTGCCCATCCCTCCTGTAACTATAAAATACCACTCCCCCAAAACTAATTGATTCATGGTCTCTGTTTAAATCATAACCAAAAGCAAGCCCCAATTGGCCGAATCCCAAACCTCCTCCCTCTATGGAAACCAGACCTACAGTGGAGTCTAACCGATCCCTGCGCCACCCAAGGCAGGGTCTCCCCCAGGGCAGTGTCCTCAGCAGGACCCCTCGCTTAGGCTCATCTTGGAGCAGTGAGGCTGTTTTCTGAAGTCCGTGTTCTCCCACAGGCAGCCTCCCTCAGCAGAAAGAATCAGCACGTGCCTTCCACGGTGTGTCTCCTGTGTGTCAGGACAACCCACTAGTCTTTCCAGGAGGTCCATCAGGAGTGGCTTAGCCCCTGGAAGGGGGTCTTACGGGCTTATCTTGAACCAGTATTTGCATAGTAAGCGTTCTGCCTTTATTTAAATTCCATGTTATAAATCATTAAAAATAGCAACACGCTATAATGATGTATGTACTCACACTTACGAGAATGAGGATACAAGTTGTCTATATGAAAAACTATCACCCTCACATTTTGATGGGTGACTCTGGGGGCTGGAGGCTGTGGAGAACTGGCTGGTGATTCTCACGACCACCGTCCACGATAAGCCTCCCTGGAAGGGGCACTGGGGAAGAGCCCAGATGTGGTGGACACAAACCAACAGCTAGAAGGGCCTGAGGAGTGAGTGCTGTTTTGGGCAAGCCCGTCACCCCTCTGGGCTTCGATTACCTCATCTGTACTCTGAGATCCGAGTTCCCGCCCACTCACAACTCCTGAAAATCAGATCAAATCAAACCAAGTAACAGATGTAAAAGCCTTTTGTGAGACACCAAGTTCTGTGTAAATGGAGGCTAGTGCTGTTATTGTTTTAACTGCAACGCGGTTACCCACACGAAACGCGGCTGAACCCCCGGAAACACCACGGAGCAGGTTCTCCCCAGATTCCCATCCAAAACTCCTCCCCTTGCGCTCCCAGCCCCGCCCACCTGGCAGCTCCCGCAATTGGACTCACAGCGCACATCGGCTTAGGTCACGACCGCAGATGTCCCTTGGAATTCACCGTGCTAAACCCAGGATGTTCCGACTCCTCTTTTCAGCGTGAATGTGAGTGCGCATGTGTCCAGGCATTAGGTGGCAAAGGCGGTGGGCAAGACTGGGTTTGCTTATTGTAATCTCTATAGCTGTGACTCAGCCAGAGTTCAAGCCTCACTAAAGCCCAAGTTTGCAACCAGATCCCCAAGCCCTCCACAGCCAGCAGCCTGGGAGCCCATCACTTCAGAAATCTTCACCAATGGCTTGGTGTCCTGAGGGCGTCTGCAGGGACAGCCACAGACACTCCCCTCACCTGAGACAACAGGCCCTCAGTCCTGTTCTTGCTGTTCTTACTCAAGAGGGTTCCGGGGCTGGAGGGGGTTTCAGGATGCCGCTGCGCTCCCTTTGATTTTACAGATGGGAATCAGACACTGCCTGGGGAGAGAGGTGACTGGACCCGGGGCAGAGATAAGTTTGTTGTTGTGAGAATCTGACCTGCCAAACTATGCTGGGTTGAATAGCACCCCGACTCCCCCCCCCAAAATCATTCATGTCCACACAGTACCTGTGAATGTGACCTTATTTGAAAATTGGCTCTTTGCAGATATCCTTAATTAAGGTGAGGTCATACTGAATTAGACTGGGGCCTAAATCCCATGATGACATTATAAGAAGGCCACGTGGAGACAGACATGCAGGGAAGACGGCCAGTGATGGTGGAGCAGTGGGGTGATGCAGCTGCAAGCCGAGTATGCCGGAGAGGGACGCCACCACCTAAGCTGGATGAGGCAGGAAGGAGTCTTCCCTAGAGCCTTCAGCGGGAGAACAGCCCTGCTGACACCTCGATTTCAGACTGCTGGCCTCCAGAACTGGAGGAGAATATATTCTTGTCGTTTTAAGCAACCCAGTTTGCGATGCTTTGTTACGGTGGTCCTGGAGACCAAACACAGAAGCCGAGGCTCTTTCTGTTGTTTCCTGTGGAAGCAGACTCAGTCCTCAATGCGCCCAGGGCTGAGGGCTGAGCTGAGCAGTTCCCATGCATTGTCTCATTCAATACTCATCCCAAGCACATCAGGAATGTATTACTAATCTCACAGCAGCTCTATGAAGTGGGGTACTTTTCATTCGTTTTCATTGTAGTTTTGAGTAGTAATATAGTCACATAACACAAAAACATAAAAGCAACTAAAACGTATGATCCACAGTGAAAAGTCTCCTTCTAGCTCACCCCATATGCCAGTTCTCTGTTCTGGGGGTAGCCATTGTTACCAGGTTCTTCCAGAGCTATTCTACATGTTAACCTGCAGATCAGCTAAAACCTTCCCCCTCCCACACACATCTTTCTAAAAAACAAAGTATAATAAACTATACAGAGGGTTCTGGGTCTCGCTCTTCACTTATCAATGCATCTTGGTGCTTCCAGCCTCATCTCGGCAACACTGGATCCCACCTTCTTGAAACATCCCCTTTCTGTGACCCCTTTCTCTCTTGGTCTTCCTTTCGCCTCATTGGTCATCCTTGGCAGGGTCCTTTGCTGGCCCCTCTTGTCTTCCCTACTCTAAATGTTGGTGACCTTCTAGCCACTGCTAAAGACCACTCCCCTCCCTCTCTCCCTTAGCCACCTCTCTACTAAAGCACTATAAGCATAAATATTATAGATTGAATGTTTGTGACTGCCCTCTCCCCCAATTCATCTATTGAAATCCTAACCCCAATGTGATATGGCCTTTGGGGGTGCTTAGATCATGAGACTGGAGCCTTCATGAATGGAATTAGTGCCTTTGTGAAAGGGACCCCAGAGAGCCTTCTTGCCCCTTCCACCATGTGAGGACACAGTGAGAAGACAGCCATCTGTGATCCGGGAAGTGGGTCCTCACTAGTTACGGAACCTGCTGGTGCCTTGATCTTGGACTTCTCAGACTCCAGAAGGGTGAAAAATAAGTGTTTGTTGTTTAAGCCATCCAGTCTAAGGTATTCTTATTATAGCATCCCAATGGTCTAAGATGGTAAGTAAGCTTATACTTACTTATAAGTTGCTGGCTCCCACGTTTGATCTCCAGATCGGACCTCTGCGGAGCTCAATCTACCACAGTCCTTACCTCATTTGGCTGTCTCACCAATATCTCAAAACATACACAATCAGTTAGAAATCTTGATTCCCCCAAATTGCTCTCTCCATCAGTCCTCCCCCATATCAGTAAGTGGCACCCACTTTCACTCACTGGCTCAGGCAACCAGTGAGTGACCCTACCAACACACACACATATACACACACCCCATCCCCACTCCACCCACAAGTCCTGGGGATTCCACCCCCTGAGGATACTCAACTCTGTCTACTTCTCCCCATCTCCACTGCCATCACCGTGTCTCCTGGGACTCCTGCAGCAGCCTCCTGCCTGGTCTCTTCACTTCCATTCTTAAGCACCACACGACCCCCACTCCATCTCCACAGTGGCCAGCGTGATCATCTCAACACTTCAGTGAGTGTCCTCAGCCTTAGAATACAATCCAAATTCCTTCCTGACTACCAAGCCCTGCAGGATAGGACTCCTGCTATCTGTCTAGCCTCACCGGATGCCATCCTCCCCTCGCCCAGCCCCACTGGTCTTCGAGTTTCTTGGTAGCACCGAGCTCTTTCTGGCCCCAGAGGCTTTGCGTGTATGCTCTTTACCTGGCAAGCCCTGCTTGCTCTTGTTGACTCCTCTTCCTCTGAGGTTCGACTTAAGTGTTGCCTCTCGGTGAGACCCTCCTTGAATCCCCTGTTATTCTCCATCTCAGCTCGTGGTTTCTTTCCTTCCTAACACTTGTGGGTGTGATGGTGATTATGTTGATATAAATTTGATTTTTTATTCTACCTTCCCGACATGTAAACTCCATGATGGCAGGGGCCGTGTCTATCTCCTTTACCATTGTATCCCTAGAGCCTAGCACCCTGCCTGACACATAGTAGGTCTATCAATAAAGGTCCATTAAACAAATCCCTCCCTTTATTTTTTTTTAACAGATGGAGAAACTGAGGGTTAGAGTGGCTGAATTACTTGCCCAAGGCCACACGGCAAGTATGTAATAGAGCCAGGATTTGACACCAAAGCAGCCTGAGTCGAGAGGTGGAATTTATATGCGAGAAGCTGTGTCGCTGTGGACATTCAGATGTTACCTACCTTCAGAGAAGGAATAGAATCCCACACATTTTTTCTTCTCTTGGGGGCAACGTGAAAAGCTCTAGTTTTTAGTACTGGGTGAGGGTAAGGGCATGCGGTGGGGGAGATGGTGAGGCTTACGGGCCATAGGTTTTGTCAGGCCGGCAGATGGGGCAGGGGAGACAGCTGTCCTCAAAGCTTCCCACACTCTCATTGCAGTGGGAACCAGACCTCACCAAAGGCTATGTCTCCCCATCACTGTGTCATTTACACCGGTCAGGAAGATCAGGGAACTGGGGATGTTGCCCTGATGGTAACTTATTGCTTGCTTTTAGAGCCTGCTGCCTCTGCTAGGAATAAGAGAGACTATTTCAGAACTGTGGGTTAATAGAGAAAAAAGGTTTCATCACTCTCGCAGAAATCTTGAGCCATTTAAATATTCAGCTCCTTATCAACAGAGATCTCTGCAAGGAATATGGGCTAGGTATGGTGAGAGAAGCTCAGCGGGGCCTAGACATCAGAGTCCACTCTGGGTACCATTGTCTCTGCAGTGCCCCCGACAAACATTTGTTTACCAAACATTTACTTTTCCATCTCTACATGAATTGCCTTCCTCCCCTTTGAGGTCCTAAGCTACTACCCCCAACAGCTTTTTTTTTTAATTGGCATAAAGTTGCTGTACAGTGTTGTATAATTGCAGGTATACAATGTGGTAATTCACATTTTTAAAAGGTTACGCTCCATTTATGGTTATTATAGAATATTGACTGTATTCGCTGTATTGTACAATGTATCCTTGTAGGTTATTTGGTACCTAGTGGTGTGTACCCCTATATTGCCCCTCCCCCCTTCCCTCTCCCCATTAGTGGCCACTGGTTTGTTCTCTGTGTCTGAGAGTCTGCTTCTTTGTTGTTATACTCACTAGTTTCCCAATATCCTCTTTTATCTTTAGCTGAAGATGATATTTAAGGTGAGAGATTCAGCCATTTTGGTGAGCTACTCAGTTCTCCTGGGTCTCTCCCATGTATACATGTTATTAAACTTTTGTTTGATTTTCTCCTGTTAAAAATAATAAATAAATAAATATTCACCTCTTTCCTTCTTGTTGAAAAAGGTCTGCCTTTGTTAAGCAATTTAACTGTAAGAGGGGGCCGTTTCAGGTGAGGAGCAGGGAATGTGGAAGCTGGGTGGTCCTTGAGAGCCAACCCTTGAGCTGCATCCACAGGAAGGATTGAACTGGCAGGGGGTGCTGCCCACGGAGACGTTTTCCTCTGGGCCAGCAGACAGGAAGTGCATTGTGTGCTAGGGAAGTGCATGTCCTTCCTTTCTTTCTTCCCTGTGCTCATATGGAGAATTTTCATAAGCACATCCCTTCCCCATTAAGGGCCTAGAGGAGTGAGGGGTGAGGATAGGGGAGCATAGCTGTTCCTACACCTTTTTTCACTTCCGTAAAAGAATTTTTTTTTGGAAATATGAAATTCCCACAGAAAACTGCACCTATGATAAATCTCCTGAATGAGATTGTTATTCACTAAATATTCACTCCTCACCTTGACTTTCATGAGACGAGCCAATTTCCCCACTGCCGTTGGGTTTGGCCACGTGACATGCTTTGGCCAATGAAACGTGGGCAGCAAAGGACAGCTAGTTCCCAGCCTAGACCTTAAGAGACCTGTGTATTTTCTTTCACCCCCCCTTCATCCTGGCTTTCACCTTAAAAGAACATGCCTCGGAGAGCTGCCAGTTAATGGAGGAAGAGAGACATGTGGAGCGGCCCTGCCCTTATCCTGCAGCTTAGAGCCAAGGCCAGCCCAGCCCAACCCAGAGCTCTACCCACAACAGGCCAGCAGGAAATAAATACGTACTGCCTGCCACTGGGTATGGGGGTGGTTTGTTATGGCAGTAGCCAGCTGATACGTTAAGTGCACAGCCCAGTAAATTTTCACCAAGCGAATACACCTTTGCAGCCAGCAAGCACATAGATCAATAGACAGAGTCTCACCACACCTGAGAACTGAGAAGTCCAGCCCCCTTGGTACCCAATCCAGTTCCTATACCCTTCTTCAGGATAACCACTAACCTGACTTATAGCACAGAAGAAT
This sequence comes from Physeter macrocephalus, assembly GCF_002837175.3. Taxonomy (NCBI): domain Eukaryota; kingdom Metazoa; phylum Chordata; class Mammalia; order Artiodactyla; family Physeteridae; genus Physeter; species Physeter macrocephalus. Next base: position 86,363,092 of record NC_041214.2, on the reverse strand, counting down.
TTTGTCTGTTTTCTTACTTTTAATAACGGAAACATTGTAAATCAACTACACTCCAATAAAAACTTGAAAAATAAAAAAATAAAAATAAATAAAGGAAACAGGCAGAATATACTCATTTGTGTCTGGCTGCTGTCATTCAAAACCACATTTGTAGGATTGATCCCTATATCGTTGCCTGTGGCAGTAGTTCGTATATTCCCATTGTTATGTTGCGAATACACTATAATTTATTCCCCCATTCTATTGTTATGGGCATTTGGGTGGTTTTCTGTTTTCACCTGTTATGAATAGCATTGCTATGAATACTCTTGTGCATGTCTTTTGGTGTACATGTATACACGTTTCTGTTAGATCTATAGTAGGAGTGAAGTTATATATAAAATATGTATATATTCAGCTATAGTAGATACTACCAAACTGTTTTCCAAAGTTCTTGTGCCAATTTAATTTACTGGCAGATTATGAGAGTTCTGGTTGCTCCACATCCTTGCCAATACTAGGTATTTCCCATCTTTTAAAATTTGGTCATTCTGATGGGTGTGTTCTCAGATTTCATATTGATTTTAATCTGCATTTTCCTGATGACTAATAACTTAAGTCATTTTTTTCATAAGCTTACTGGCCATTTGGATATTCTCTTTTGTGAAGTGCCTATTCAAGTCTTTTGCCTATTTTCTTCTGGGTTTTCTGTCCTTTTCTTATTGAGTTACAGAAGTTCTTTATATATTTTGGACACTAGTTCTACATGTATTACAAGTATCTTCTTCCACTCTGTGGGTTGCATTTTTACTTTCTCAGTAGTGTCTTTTCATGAGCAGAGTTTCTTAATTTTAATATGCAATTGACCCTAGAACAACTCGGGTTTGAACTACATGGGTCCACTTATATGCAGATTTTTTTTCAATACATATACAGGTAGTACTATGTTTACAATCCATGGATGATTGAATCCTGGGAAGCAGAATCCAAGGATGTGGAGGGCTGCCTGTGGGACTTCAGCATATGCAGATTTTGGCATCTATGGTGAGTTAGGGAACCAGTCCCCCATGGATACTGCGGGACGACAGTAATCCAATTTATTAGTTTTATTATTTATGATTAGTGATTTTTTGCCCTGTGTAAGGGATTGTTACCTACTCCAAGGGCATGAAGATATTCTCCTGTGTTTTCTTCTAAAGGTTTACTGATCTATAACTCAATTGGGATTGATTTCTGTGTGTGGTGAGAGGTAGGGGTTAAAATACTTCTTTTTCCTAAATGAATATCCAGTTGACCCAGAAACGTTTAATTGTAAAGGCCATCCTTTCCCTTCTGCACTGCAGTGTTGCTGTTTTTTGTTTGTTTTAATTTGGGAATTGAAAAAAGCCATGGTTTAGAGAACATGCTTTCAAGCTAATGAACTAGATTCACACGCTAACTTTTCATGCCCTCACTATGGATTTGGGGTGAGTTACTTCCTACCTCTGAGTCTCAGTTTCCTCACCTATATTTGAGAGTTATGAAGCTTTTCATCTCAGAGTCTCAGACATCAAATGGGAAAAGGCACGAAAAGCACTTAGTACAGCGCTTGGGAGTGAAGGCTCAATAAACATCTGCTGTTACTATTACCACGACAAGTACCATATTCCTGATGTTTGTTAGCACAACTAAGTCAAATGGGATTTTTCAGATCTGAGAAACAAGTTTGTTGTCTGTGCTCAGTTGTCTCCGCATCTCTGTGAGACCCGTTAAAGACCAGTCTCCACTCCGGGCTGACTTTGTATTCCTCTGTCTCCCTAACCAGAGTCAGGCACTCACCCCCTCTAGGACCCTTACTATTTCCAGCCTTTGCTTTCCTGGGCCCTCTATGAAATCGACAACCTCCCCGCATTATTTACTACCACTCCAATTCACTGCTGCTCTGCCTTTGAAGCTGTAGACCCAGCTTCCCCAGTGAGCTGGCATCCCTGAACATACTTTTCTGGTTTGTTTGTGACACCCAGCCAGCTGCTGGCCTGTCCAACAGAGAACCAAAAGATGCTTTTTTAGGACAACATCCTGTCTTTGTGAAATTGCTTTGTAGAGAAACAGCTGTGAAAGAAGGCTGCTTGGCCCAGGTCTTTGGCAGCAAAGTTTTAACTCAGTGCAAATCACGGATAAAATAAACATCATACATTTCACACATTAACCCGGTTCGAGTTATGTGATCCTGCTGATTAAAAATGTCTTCTTGGCACTTCCCGTCAGCAAGTGGAATTAATGCTCTTGCTGAAGCTGGAGAGACTAAATTGGAAATAAGTTCCCCGTGGTTTGGCTTCTGTCTACGGAAATGTCAATGGTTTATTTGAGTTTTAAGAAGCTGCAAATGTCACCATTTTTGATTTTCGAGATCAGGTTAAATGTTTGTCAGGAGAGATGTAACTAAAATGGTCTGATCTTCCACAATCTGCACGGAAGACACTGCTCAAGCTGGGGTGTGTGCCTTCCTGGCATATCGTTCATGTATTTGGTTCATCCACAGATAGGAAGTTGCATCATACCAGGTCCTCTGCTAGGGGCAGGTGGTAAAAAGATAAATGTTCTACCTTTCAAAATCCTTTCATTTAGACTGTAACACTTAATTCACAATATTTTGTACGATAGATATTTCTAGGACAAAAGTTGGTGTTCTCTTTAAACATTTTAATGTCATGCCTGTGTTTGTACTCCAACTTACCAAGACATTTGCCTTGGCCTGCTGCCTTAGGGCAACTCTTCCCGGGTGACAACTGCATAGCACATCCTTGCTGAAAAGGGCTCCTCAGTTTGGCTTGATCGTTGATGTTTGCTACTTTGCTTCCCACCAGGGAGCATCTATTTAGTCCCGATATTTATAAGCTAAATCAAGTATACATAAGTTGGTGTCCAAAATCTGCTTGGTCTAGTTACCTGAAATCTGAAGCAAGATGAGAATGCCTTTTACATTAACCTTGGAGATATTTAGAAATCATATCACTTTCAATAGAGTGAGCATTTATTGGGAACTATTCATCAGATGTCAAAGCCAGTCCCTTTTGCTTTCTTCATTTATATATATATATATATATATATATATATATATATATATGTATATACACGTGCACATATATATGTGCGTGTGTATGTATTTCTTTTTTAAAATTTAATTTAATTAATTTATTTTTTATACAGTAGGTTCTTATTAGTTATCTATTTTATACATATGAGTGTATATATGTCAATCCCAATCTCCCAATTCATCCCACCACCACCACCCACCCCCCACTTTCCCCTTGTATGTATTTCTAATTGTAAAGATTCTCATGCCATGGTTACAAGTCTGTGGCATTAAATCATCAGTTAATTCATGAAACAGAATTTTATGTTTTCAAAAATATTTTTTGCCAAATCTGGTTCTTTGTGTCACAAATTATCTTTTTGCAACATCTCTTGAGACCAGCAGTTTCTCCAAGCTTTTTTTGAAAGAGCATCTATCAGTAAAAAAAGTTTGAGTATCCCTTCCCAGCACGTTTTGTTTGTTTGTTTGTTTACCAATTATACACACAAAGAGAATGTGGAATAAAGACCCCTCCATTCTAGGATAAAGAAGATGTGAGATATATATATATATATATATATATATATATATATATATATAAAGGAATACTACGCAGCCATAAAAAAGAATGAAATAATGCCATTTGCAGTTACATGGATGGATCTAGAGATTATCACACTAAGCAAAGTAAGTCAGAGGGAGAGACAAATACCATGTGATATCGCTTATACGTGGAATCTAAAATATGACACAAATGGACTTATCTACGAAACAGAAACAGACTCACAGACATAGAGAACAGACTTGTGGTTGTCAAGTTGAGGTGGGGAGAGAAGGAGTGGGAGTTTGGGATTGGCAGAGGCAAACTATTATATATAGAATGGACAGACAACAAGGTCCTACTGTGTAGCTCAGAGAACTCTATTCAATATTCTGTGATAAGCCATCACAGAAGGCAACAGCAGCCAGGTTAAAACAGCATAAACCATCATGCAGGACCTTGCCCCTTTTTCTCTGATGTTCCCTCCCCTGCCCCCAACCTGGAGGAGTGAAAGAGCAACCCCCTTCCGCATTTCCTATTACAGGTCCTCAAGCCATGAGTTGGGCCTGAGACAGGGGAGAGAACAATTCTTTAATTGGATGTGAGTTTGAAGTTTTAATTTAGACTGGCCTGAACTTTTTAATACCCGAACACGAGATCGTTCATAGAACTGAAAGTAACCAAAAAGTTAAGGTTTCTGTCTGAGCTGTTATCAAGGATGGGAAAGGAGATTGAAAAAGGCATGTTTGAAGGCAGTTGTGGAAGAAAAATGAAGCTGTTTCTCCTTGTCCCTATTGAGATTAGTCCACTCAATAAACTGGCTACATCAGAAAACCTAGAATTTCTTTCCTTCTTTCTTTTCATTCAGGTAAAAATAAATGCAGAAAGAAGTCCTAATATTTTCCTCTCATACCCTAGTACATCATCTCCTGCAGCCCCTGGGCTGAGCAGCCACATTGGAGGCCAGTGCCTCACACCTGGTCCATGGTCAGCTGGAACCTAGCCTGGCCCTCTGGAGACCAGGACATCTACGCAGCTCAGAGCAAAGCTCAGGAAATGCACCGTCCACTTCTAAACCCACTGAGGCTGATCACGCACTCATCCATTCACCCATCCATTCCATTCACCTATTCACCCATTCACCCATCTCCTGCCTGCTTCCAAGCGTCAGGCTCTGTGGACAGCCTGGAGATTCATTGGTGCATAAAGCAGACAAGACCTCTGCCTTTGAGAAGTTTACAATCTAATAGTAGAAAACGCACTATAAACACGTAAATATGTATTTACAAATTGTGGTTAGTGTTATAGTAGTGGCAATAAACAAACAAATAATAACAACAACAAAACCAAAGTACAGTAATAAAGAATGTGTGTGTGTGTGTGTGTGTGTGTGTGTGTGTGTGTGTGTGTTGGTGGGGGGCAGTCCACTGGCAAATACCCCCTTAACCACTCTACCAGCTGAAAATTACCCAAAGGAAACCCAGCAATTATTATGCATTAAACTGAGTGTTTTCATTTTAGAGGCATGTGTTCTTGGAAGGGAAATGAGGATGAAGAGAGTGTGTGTCTGTGTGTGTATTTACTTAAAAGATAATTTTGTCTAACAAACATTTGCTGAGAATCTGCTTTGAGTGAGGAAATATGCAAGGGAGTGCTGTGGAGAGATTTACTAGCTAAGTCTGGGCCAGGAGTCTCTGAGTATGTAGGAATATCTGAGCATCTCTCAGCCATTTCTAAGAGCAGAGCAGTGAACTTGCCTTTGGCTGTCCAGCTCTGGCATGTCCAGGCTAGGAGCAGACTTGGCAAAGCAGGAAGAAATGCTGCAAAGGATGTCTCCAGGAATGATTTAGATTTCTCCTTGAGACGAGCAACCACCTGACACGAAGCTTTGGCTTTAGACCCCTGTCTTCTTGGCTCTTTTGCTTTCCAACTCTTGGTCTAAGGCATGAATAATAATATTACTCCCTACTATGTGCTGGGAGACTTCCTAGATGACTTTATACATGATGTCATTTAAATCTCGGCACCACCACATGGTGAGGGCCTTAATACCTTCCATTTTCAGGTGAGGAAGCAGAGGCTCACGCTAGTCAAATCCTTTGCCCACATTCCATGCAGATCCAGGTTTCTGATGCATGTTTGTTCTTGTGTAATGGCACGCTTTCTCCTCCACCCTGCCGTGCCTCCAGCTAGACCCTAGACTCTGAGCATCTTGAGGCTGAGACCACGTCTCATTCATTCCTGTAGCCCCCAGAGTCCAGAATTGTGAGGAATGCAGCCATTCACTCATCTATCCATCCAAAACCAGTATATACTGAGCACCAGTTCAGTGCCACGACCTACGCCCTGTGGTCATTAAGTGTTTGAGAAATGAAAGAGGGAAGGGAGAGAAAAAGGAGGGAAAGGTGGGTGTACAGTGGGGCTCAGGAGGGATGGCCGCAGGACCCTGGGCTGTGCGGGAGGAGGGGCATCAGGAGGGGTGGGCGGAGCCCTCGCTGGGAATCATCCCTTGGCTCTGGCACTAATCTGCTATGTGTCACTACCTCGCTGGGCTTCAGTTTTCACAGAACTTTCCAGGGCTCCTCAGGTACCTTTTTGACAGGTAATTCTGAAAGCTTTGTAAACTGAGCAAACCATGTGGCCTAACCATTCCTTTCACCGGTGTGGCCTTTCCGTAATTTGAGCGAGTTCTTCTCAGGAGGAAGAACTTTTTTCCTGGTGGCAAAAAGGTGGAGTGATTCAGATGTACAGCCAGGATTGAGAACTACCTCTTCATATGTTTTTCTTCCCATTAACGGTAGAGGCTAGAAGCCAGGTATCCAAAGATCCAAGGCTCCTAGCCAAGTGTCTGACCCATAGGAAATCTGAGAAATGGGTTTTTATTGTTGTGGTTATTTCTAATGAAATAATTATGGATGAAAACTAAAAAAAGTAAATGGGGGATTTAGAAGAAAGGGGAAAAGCAGCAACCTATGGGGAACATTTCAACATCAAAATATTATTATATTATCTTCATCTAATCTCTCTGGACCTCTATTTCCCAGCTGTAAAAGATGGAAAATATATAAATCCTGGTAAACTGGTTCAATTAATAAATAAACAAAAAGTCCTAGCTTGTAACACTTGCCAATTTCTCTGGTGTAAATACTCTCACCACGGTCGGTTTTCACTTATGAATGGTTTAACAATGGCTCAGAAAATTCCTGGATATTTAACAATCGCCCTCCCAAGCCTGTACCAGCCAGTTCCAGCAGAGCACAATAGGGGAACGCACAAGTTTAACATCTATGACATGCTTGGGATGATGCCCGCTCCATAGAAAGCACTCAAAATATCAGCTATTATCAGGATCGTTATGCTTATTAATTTTGTTATTTACTTTACTCTTATTTTGCTAATAGACAGATTTTTTTTTGCTCTTCCAGGACTCACAGTTGCTGAGGGATAGGATTTTTTTCCACTGTTTTAGATAGAAACCTGGTAGCTCCCAGCACCTATGCAGTGTTCTCAGGCAGTCTGCTTACAATCCAGAGATCATTTAACAGAAATGAATAACATTTTATAAGAGCTTGTAGTTTTTGAAGCACTTTTGTGGCTTTTTCTCCTCTTCTGAAACCCAGAACAACATGATGAGGTCGGGAGGGCTTCCCATTTTGCAGATGAAGAATTGAGGTTCGGAGAGTGTGACTTAGCTGAGTCGCACAGCTGTCAGTGGCGGAGTCGCTCTCAAAAAAGCCCAGTGCTCTTTTCTCCTATCATAGCTGCCTCTTCATTTCCAGGAGGCACTTGTGTGGGATACACAGTTTCCCTGGCCAGGGACCCAACTTCAACTGAGAGGGAAGGAAGGAAGGAGGAAGGTGGATGATCTCATCTACTCTAAACAGAAGCCCACAACACTCTCGGAGGCAGGAACCTAAGACGAAGACAGTTAATTCAGCGCAGATACCTTCGGTGAGCATTTTCGGGGAAGGCATCTCCAGAGGGAAAGATTATTAATTCATGATGAGGATAAAGTGGACCCATCTCTTGCTTTTAATGTGAGCTCGAGTTACTGAGATAATTAAGTTTGGCAGTAAGAGTATTAGCTGTGTAGCGCAAGAAGCCCTGTTATCTGAAAGACACCAAACACAGTTTAATGGGATGGGTATGCGTGAGTGTGTATTAAGGACAGGCTGGGGAGGACTCATGTGACATTATGGAGATTGGTGTCTGCTAAGTTGGGCAGCTAACAGGGCTCCCCAGATGCAGCTCTTGGGCTGAAAGCCTCTCCTTACTATAGAGGCAATGGCTGTATCTCTTGAGGATGGAATGTATTCCATTCTGTATTCTGGGGATTAGCAAGAAGTGGTGGTGTCAGGAGAAGGAGAGCACATGTGATGTTCTGCATACATCATTTGTCTTGCAATGTGATGTATGTTCAGAGTGGCCTCACCAAGATGGAGGAGGGACTGGGGGGTGATTCTCCTGCATTTTCTCCCCCAGTCCTCAGGTGAACTGGTGCTTGCAAGAGGACTTAGTGAGAAGTGGGGCTCCCGGTGGCTCCGAATAGAGCAAAGGGTCCACATGGAGAACGGGTGCAGGACCTCTCAGTCCTGCCAGTGTGTGCCCTGGAGAGCTAGCCCCAGATTTTTATGTCTCAAGGTAAAACCTCCTAAACACATAAACATACATGAAATGTGTATAAACAACAGTAGGAGAGAGCCTGCCCTATTGGATGCCAATTTTTAACTTACAGAGTTTTATTAATATTATTAAATCAATAATCACAAATGATTTGCTTCCAGACCTTTGTTATTTTTCCTCACATTGCCCAGAAAAAAACCATGACAGTGCCCACGAGAAAAGTGGGTTCCAGGAAGCCTTCAGGTCCCAGGAGGCTTTGGAAGGAGCTGCTGGATTCCGGGGAGGTGGAGGACCCTGTTTCATAGCTCTGGAGCTGTGGGCTCCAAACACTGTCCAGACCCACATGTCTGGGTGATGTTCCTCAAGTACCAGTGTCCTGAGATGCTCCTCTCTCAGTGTGAACATCTTCCACTTTGGCAAGTTTCCCTTATGTCTGGAGCCCAGAGGCGAGGAAACCAGCATTTGGTGAGCAGATCGTAAGTGACAGACTCTGTGCTAATTGCTTCCTCTACTTTATCTCATTGTATCGCTGGAACCACTAATATGAGGTACCCACCATTACCCATTCAAGGCAGCAGAAGATGGTGGATGGAACTCTTACTCTGCCCGCCTGGCTACTCTGAGCCCACTGTTCCAGGCTTGGGCAGCTTGGCTTGGACCAACACAGGACTGGTCCTTCCTTGATCCAGGAAAAATGCTTCCACTAATGCAGTCCATGGGTAAATTAATTTTGGCATATCACATTTTTGACCCAGAATGAGGAGAACTAAAATTAAATACTCACTGTGTTCCAAGTCCTCTGCTAGGCCCATGTCAAAGGCAGCATGAGGTAATGAAAGGAGCACCAGCTTTGGAAAGAGAAGGTCCTGGATTCAAATCCTACTTGTTAGTTGCACAGTTTGGGGCAAATTACGTAACCTTTCTGAATCTCAGTTTTCTCATCTACAAAATGAGTATAATAATAATGCAAACTCTTCTTCATAGAGTTGTGAAAATTAAATGAGGTAACTGACGTGACAGCATAAATGTTAGCATCATTACAAATTCTTCATAAACCTGTGCTGAATGCCCATAACCCAGTCCTTTTACAATACAGTCTACAACTTTGTCCAAATGGAATTCAAACTTTTATATCAATAGATTTCAGAGTATATCTTCACCTTTTTTAAAAAAAATACGACTGCATTTGCCATTTCGGTATGCCAGCTCCTTTCATAATTCCCCCAAAATCATCTGCAGCGCTTTAGTGAGCTTATTCAGTCATTGAGTAATCTAGGAATGTATTCCATCCTCACTCATGGGAACCAATAAAGGCTCTGAGATTGGCAGGGAGGGAAATCTTTCACTTATCTTTTTGTCCTGTGTTATTTAGTAGCGCCATGTATCACTTAGCACCTACTATGCGAGGTACCAGAAGATGCAGATGTAAAAGCCACCATCTCTGTCCCCATGGAGCACACAGTTTAGGAAATAACTGGACAGTGAGACAGAGAGCATTACACACCTGAGAAGCACCTGCGGGAAGGAGAGACATCTTCAGCCTTGGGCATCACAGAAGAAGACAAATTTGGACAACTCACTTAACCTTTCTGGAATGTGGACAATTTCGTTAACCTTTGGACCAGGCTTTGAAGGGTGGATATGGTTTAGGAGGCCATCTGGGAAGAGGAAGGGCAATTAGGGGTTCATGGAGGAATATACAGGACGTGACAAGGAGTCCTATCTTGTTAGAGCTTACAATTTACAGCAGAGGAAAACGAGATAATTTTGGTGGGTGCCAGAGTGTAGAAATCTTAAGCATCAGGCTCTGTTTAACTTCAGTGAGGAGCCACTGACCCAGGATTTTCAAAAGAGGAATGACATGATCCCCACCTAGAGATGTTCCCTCAGTCAGACAGAGGAAATGGAGACCAGAGAGAGGAATGCTGATGCAAAAGTCATTGGCCAGGTGAGAGATGAAAAGGTGAGCTTTTGAGTAGAGGCAGTGGGCAGGAAGTCAGGAAAGGCTACGGGAGCTGTCCAGGACAAGTAGCTTATGGATGGAGCCCTGAGTTCCCACCCAAGGTCTACCAGTCCCTACATGTGGGGTCTTGCTTATCCTCTCTGGGCCTCTGTTCCCATGGCTGGGCAGGAAAACCCTTGCACCAGAAGATGATATCTAAATGTCCTTCCAGCTCTGGCCTCCTCTGACCCTTTGTCTAACATTTTTATCATTGCTCTTCAAGCTTGCTGGCCAACTGTCAATGGACAGGGGAGGACACCCAAGCCGTGCCCCAGTCACAGTGGCGACAGCTGGTGAATTTTCTTTTGTCAAGCCTTGCAAAGACTCCCAATGAATCACATTAGTTGCGTTGGCTTTGACTTCACAAATCTTCCCAAACCAAATGATCCTAAAAGCAAAAACAAATCAATGGAGAAAAATAATAATGTCAAGAATACATAAGAATGTTCTTTTTGTTACAAAGGTGACATCTCAGGTGAGTGAAGAAAGGATAAGTTCACCCAGCAGCCCTGGAGCCAATGGCTGTTTGGGAAAAAGATAACATTCCATCCCTACCTCACTCTTTGGACAAATATTACTTCCAAATGGTTGCAAGAGAGAAATAAAACGTTACTGGAAGATAACATTGAAACTGTTAAATAATCTTAAGGCAGGGAAATCTTCTCTCAGCCTGACACCAAGGCAGTTCCAATAAAAGAAGAGATTAATAGATTGGACCGTGTAAATATTTTAAAATTCTGCATTCCAACGATACCAAAGCCATTCCATAGCATTGCATCAGCCCTTCTGGGAAGGATAGGAAAGCCATTTCTGATTATCTCAATGGGACATGGCAGAACCCATTACTGAAGGAAGGGAAGAAAACTAGCTTCAGGGGAAACTTCGGAAGGGAAGGAAGCCTGCACCACAGGCTGGAATGGGGGGTCTCAGGGAGGGGATGCCAGGAGCAGGTGCCAAGAGGATCCTAGGCTTCCACTCCTGGGGCAGGGCCCCCCTACCTGTCTGCACTGCTGGTCTCCCCTGCACCCTCCACCTCCCACAGTATGTAACTAAGCCCCTGCCAGCTTTGCTTTGCCCTTTCTGGCCTTAGACTTCATGGCTGTCTGTGTGACAGAAATAAAGAGATTCACCTCCCTCTAGACAGGATCCTTGGGCCCGTCCTGAGAGTCAGAGGAGCCTGTCTATCCTGTTCTGTCTTCACCACCTGGGTATCACAAGGGAAGGATTTGGTGTCACACTGCCTCCACGGCCCGTGGCTGCATGCCAGACCTCCGTGCCCACAAGAAACATGATACCACCTGCTCTAGAGAACAAATGGACCACGTGCCTCACAGGCTCACTGATAGGTGGCTGGAAGGCTCCAAGGATTGATCACTGCCCCTCAGAGCCATCAGATTCCTTCTTTGCTGACTCTCCTGGGTGTGGGGTGCTGAAAAGGAGCCCTAGCACTCGCGCAGAGAGCCCTTTCTGGTCCCCTCTCCATCCACAGGCTGCTGGCCTCTAGTGAGCAGTGGCCTGGGATGGGTTGCCTGGATTGCATGCCCTCAGCAGCAAATTCATATGTCCTCATGGGTCCCAGCCCAAGATGGAGAAGTTTAGAAATGATAGGTGATATGGGGGCTAAAATGGTTTCTGGGAAAAGAGTTCAAGTTGTATTCACAAGTGCAGTTTACACATGCCTGGGTCTCCTGGCCCACTGGGGAGCAGTGGCCGAAGGTAAGGCTAAGGGCAGTGGAAGCTAAGGAGCCCCAGGGCGAGCACTCAACCTAAGGGAAGAAGGAGCCAGACACGCCGCCTTGAGTGAGCGGCAAAGCCTGGATCTTGGAGGAGCTGAGCCATTCTGAGCAGCATCTGGGATTCTGATTTGGATCCCTGTGCAGGTCCCATTAGATTCATGCTTGAGCTCTATGGAGAGCTGAGTGCTAAGTAAAAACAAACTTGGACCAGCTCAAGGTCATTACACAGAGTGTATCAGTCAGGATTCTTCACTGTAGGCAAAAAAACTGATTCTGGCTGATTGAAGCCAAGAAGGAATGTTGTGAGAGAGTATCACATAGCACACAGAATGCCCAGAACGATGGGAAAACAAATGGAAACACAAGGTTACTATACAGCCAGATCCATTGCTGGAACCATAGGCACCAAACCAGCCTGGAGAGAAGCTGGTGCCTTCTCCACTGCCTGACTCAGGCAGCTCAGCAGACACCCATAATATCAGTGGCCTTGGACACTAAATGCCACCTCCACCACCACACCACCACCACCATCACCACCTCCACCACCACACCACTACCACCAGCACCACCAGCACCACCAGCACCACCTCCACCACCATCACCACCTCCACCACTATCACCACGATCACCACCATCTGAACCATAACCACCACCACCATCACCACCACTTCCATCACCACCACTGCAAGAAAGAATTTGCCCCTGCCCCTGCTTCACTGTGGTCACAGTGATTCCTGATTCAAAGATGGGTGAGGCTGATTGGCTCACACCCTATTCTCAAGAAAGACTGGGAATGCTAGCATCTGCTCTCTTCAGCTTCCACACTTATACATTAGGGAATTCTCCCAACATAGGCAGCTGGGGAGGTAGTCAGATACTGGCATCCCAGGAGAAGGAGGAAAAGAAAAAACGAGAAACAAACACTACACCTTGAAACAGATATTGAAGAAGTCACTTATTTTCTCTGGGCTGCAGTTTCCTCTTCCACAGTGCGGGGGAATAAAGGAAATGAATGTGATACTCCACTGTCACCTACTGTGTGGACAAATGAAATCACCGTTGTCATTGTCATCAGCATCATCTTCAGCATTATCCTCTGCGTGGAACCTGGGTCTCCTGCCTCCCAACACAGTGCAGACTGAAGGCACTGGCAGAGATTCCTGTCTCCACCACAGAGTCTTTTCTTTCCCCTTATTTCAGTGTTCTTCCTCAACCTCAATTTTACTAACATTTGGACCAGATAATACTTTGTTCTCTGGACTGTCCTGTGCATTGTAAGATGTTTAGCAGCATCCTTGACCTCTATGGACTAGATTCCAGTAGCACTTCCTTCCCAGTTGTGATAACCAAAAGTATCTCTAGACATTGCCAAACAACCCCTTGGGGACAGAATTGCCCCTAGTTGGTGTAAGGGAGAAAAACTTGCCACCCCAAAATGTCTCTTTAGCATGCAGATAATTTCAGCTGAAAAAAATCAAGGCACAAAAGACTCAGGAAAAAACTTTGACCTTCCTCCTAACTGCCTAAAGAATGTAGATAGTGGACCTGTTCCAGAAAGGGAGCCATCACCATAGATATCTATAATATGACTAGGTGTGTAAACAAGGAGAAGCCTAGGAAAGTTTGTTTGTTAAAATTCCTCTCTGTGTCCCACTGTCTCTGTATGGCCCAGCAAACATTAATTTACACAAATTTCCTTTTCCATCTCCATGTCAGTTGCCTCCCCAACCCCTTTGAAGTCCCAAACCACTACCCCCAACATCTTCTTTTGTCTTTAAGGTGAGAGTTTCAGCCATTTTGGTGAGTTATTCAGTTTTCCTGGGTCTCTCCCGTGTACACATGTTATTAAACTTTGGTCTGATTTTCTCCTGTTAATATGCCTTATGTCAAATTAACTCTTAGACCAGCCAGAAGAACCTAGGAGTGTAGAGGAAAATTTCTTCCTAACAGTTGGCGATGAGGATGGGATGCAATTACTCACACCAAGGCTGCTGCAGTTAGGAGATCCTGGGAAGCCAACAAAAGCCAGCAGAAGATGAGAATTCTCACCAGGTCAGTCTCCCAGATCTCTGCCTGCAGGGTCTGTTGGAAAGGAGAGTGGTAAGAGTTTGTCTCTTTTCTAAAATTAGATTAACAGGAGCAAATATTTGTGGGGCTGGCTTCTTGGACTCAGCAACACTTGGGAAATTTGAAAGACTACTCTGGGTTTATTGATCCTTTTCCTCCCAGAGATGGTCACTGGTTTTTTGTTTTTGTTTTTTTAATCTTTGTGTGTCATCTGCCACAAGGAGGAAGACCACTGGTCTGATGAGGTTTCATTTTATCTTGTTCAATGTCTTGAGTGCTTGGTTTGGCGACCTGTGAGAAAACTCTCTCTGGTATCTGCCCTCAGGAACGGGCACACACCGGTGTGCATTTGGCAGCCAGTTGCACAGTTCCTTTTGGTAAAGCACTTGTACATTTATAAAGGAAACCTTCATTTGTAAGAGTGTCTCCTCGTCTGTACCAGGAAGAGGAGTTTGACTGAATCACAAGAAACCCTCATCAATAGAGAATGCATTGACTTAAATCTGCAAATTATACCTCACCCTTGTTTACCCTGCTTTTTCTGGTAGCCTCCCATAACTGGCCTCCTCCCCCACCATCTTTCTTTTGTGTTTAGCTGAACATGGTATATAAACAAGTGGCTTAGGCCCCCTCTGTGAGTTACTCAGTTTTGCTTGGTATCTCCCATGTATACATGAGGTAGACATGTTCGTAAACTTCTGTTTGTTTTTCTCTTGTTAATGTCTTTCATTATGGGGTGTCTCAACTAAGAACTGAGAAGGGTAGAGGGAAAATTATTTTTCCTCCCCTACACGTAGAGGAAGAGATTTTTGACTGCCTCACAGGGTCCTTCTTTTCTTCTGCCATTAGAGACTCTTGGTGGGAAAAGCTGAGAAGCCCCAGGCTCACTGAGGCAGGGTGAGCGTGCAGCAGTGGTGAAGGCTGCAGTTGTCCTGGGATTGCCTCCAGATTAGGATGGAAGGGAATCTACCTGAGATAGATTGTCTCAATGCATACAGGCAAGCTTGGGGCAGAGGAATGAACCATGGGACCTTCAAATCTCTTCTCACCTTGCCTTCAGGTAACTCAGTTGACGTTTCTATCCTCTTGTTCCTTAGGAAATTTTTCATAAAATAACACTTTCACATAGTCAGAGAACTAAGATGCACCTTTCCTGGCCTCAGTCACCTCTCCCAAGAGGTGTAGGAAGTAGATTCCACGTAGTTACTGCGTCAGTTAGAACAGTTCCTCTCCTTCAGTGGTTCTCAACCTTGCCTGCACCCCAGACTCACCTGGAGAGGTTTAACAGATGCTGATGCCCAGGCTCCAACCCCAGAGGCCCTGATGTGCTGGGTTGGAGGTGTGCCTTGGCCATTGAACGTGTTGAAACCCCCCAGATCAGATCCAGTATGCAGGAGGGGTGAAAAGCATTGTCAACAACCAGGAGCCCGGGCACTTTTAAGGAGCAATTTGGAATAGACTTGAGCTGCAGAATTGCCATTCCTTTATCCCCACGGATTAAGAAAATTCAGAGAAAAATCTTCCTGCTGAAAGCTTGAGGTGAAAGGGTTCACTTTTGATGGATGAACGTAAAAGGAAAAGAGTTCGATTTGCTTATAAAGTTTTCCTCTTGCCAATATGAGAGTGTTCCAAAATCGTCTGAAATGAATTGGATTCCAGCAGCAGAGGCTGAAGAAATGCAGGTCGATGAGAGCAGTTTACATTGGAAACCAGAAGGCCCAGTGCTGGCTTCTCTCTTGAGCGGTTTCTGGTTTTCACAGATATGTCTGCAATGGCGTTGAATCCATCTGTCTTCACTGTTCTCCCTGTCCCTGCCTTAATCCAGGCTGCAGAATCACAGCCTCCTAACTGACCTCCCTGCCACCAGCCTTTTCCTTCTCCATCCACTCTGCCTCATGCTCAAGATTTTTCGAGAATGATCAGTCACTCTCCTGCTTCAAAATCCTGCAGTGTCTGCTGCCTTACTGCATTGAAATAAAACCTGAACTCCTTAGCACAACTCATCACACCATTCATGATCTAGCACGTGCCTCCTTCTCTGGCTTCACCTTGGAATGTCTCTGTAAACCCCTCACCCCGCCATGCCTTCCATGCCCCCACGAAACAGAATGACTCATAGATTCCCAAACATGTTGTGCCCTTTTATGTCCCTGCGTCATCGTTCAGAGGAGTCTGTCTTTCTGGAACATCCTTCTCACCTCCTTCTTCTCTTGGCTAAGTCCCACTGGTTTTTGGAGACGCTTCCTTGAAGCCCCTGGCCCACGTTAAGCAGCCCTCCTCTTTGTTCCCAAAACACCATAGGTGTAGACCTCAGTCACTACTCGTTACACTGTATTATGATCCCCTGTTTACTTGTCTGCACTGGGCTGTCATCTCTTTAACATCATCCAGCACCCAGTCCACAGCCTAACAAATGGATTGGTGTGTATTATGGTTTACAATAAAAGGAGTCAAAAGAATTCCCAAAGTATGTTCATTTCTGCACACTGCCTTCCAGCAAAATGGGCAACTGAAGTAGTTGGTTTGCATGGACACTAAGAAAATAAATCCGTGTACCAAGTGGCACCTAATTTCTCTATATGTCAATAAAATCTCTTTGAAAAGTATCGAGCAACTGCCGAATGACCAGCGCTGCAGGTGATAGACAAAGAACAGGACGTGATTGGTTCTGTTCAGGCAAATGCTCTTCCTTCTCCTTTGCTTCCACCACATTAGTGTCCCTTGGATAAATCCCTTCGTTCTCCCAGAACTGTTGTCACCCGGGGAACGTACCTCTTATGCCACTACACTCAAAGCATCTGGAGGGCAATAGTCATGCTTTGTGATCCCTCTAGGACCCATCTTGCCTGGGGCAGGTGTTCAGAAAATGTTATCCAATTCTGAATTATGATGAACTAAGGATATGGGGACACGTTCTGAAATGTTAGATTTGGGGCCCAAAATTAAAACTTTCACCTCTGATGAAGACGCCCTAAATCCTTTCTAGAATAAGGCAAGCTATAAATAAATGAATGCAGGAAAGTGAAAATATACATAAAAATAAATAGGTAAGGAAATGAAAAAAATATCTGGTGAAACCCACTCTCTCTCACTTGCTCATTTATTTGCCAACCCATCCTTCCATCCAACCAACCGTCCTCCATTGAACAAATACAGATGTGCCTGGGACTGAGCCAGGGGCAGGGCTCAGAGAGATAAATAAGACAGAAACAATCTTTGCAGTCGTGCATGGGTTTACAGTCTAACAGGGAAGCAGACATTTAATAATGGCAAGTGTCACTAGGAGAATGAGAAAAGTAGGATGGAAGTGGCCCCTAGATGGGGGGTGGGGGGGCACGTGTTCATTCATCTGTTCGCTCACTCACTCCCTGGCTCATCCCCAGGTCCTAGCCCAGAGCCTGGACCTCTAGCGGCACCACTAAATGAGAAATGATTGAGAGAATGAGAAATGCTGCCTGTATACTGTGCAATTAACAAAGGAAGTTTTGCTTGGGAGCCCCGAATTTAAATTTGCGTGTCTTTTCAAAGCTTGCTGCTTTCCTCGGACTTTCGCCACAGAAGAAACACAAGCTTCTGTAAAGTCAGAGTTAGGACCTCACGACTGACAGACAGTCTTGTGAGCACACTGGGGCCATTAGAGTTTTCATCTTTTCCAGATACAACCTCAGGAGTGGGATTGGTGGATCATATGGTAGTTCTATCTTTAGGTTTTTAAGGAACCGCCATGCTGTTTCCCAGAGTGGCTGTAACAATTTACATTCACACCAACAGTGTAGGAAAGTTCGCTTTTCTCCACACCGTCTCCAGCACTTATTATTTATAGACATTTTGATGATGGCCATTCTGTCTTTCTAAATGCGAGGCAAGGATGAAGAATATCTTTTGAATGTGTTTTTGGTAGTAAAAACATTGGAGCCCTGTGAAACCCAGAACCCCTCAGCTCTGAGATTCTAAGATGGGCTAAGGAGCCCAGTACCCGCTTCCTCCTACTATCTTATCCACGGTAAACAAGGCCATCTGCCCCTAGGATCAGGCTGCATGTTCACTGCACTCACTTCAGACAAGAGCAGGGGTCCACCTGTGTGCTCAGAAAAATATGGAGAGCTTGTGACTTGGGATTCTGATCCCTGCTTGCCCGGAGAATCTCTCAAAAACCACAGGCAATTCACTTTTGTCATCATAGCCTCTGTTTCCTTTCCTACAAAATAGTGTCCATTTCTATCTCTCCTAGAGAAAACTTTTAAATACTGGATATGTTATGAGGAGAGGCAGGGAGTGAAACCAGAATTACAATTCACTAAAGTGGGCTCACCACGCACACACACACATATGTACACACACACATGCACACATACATACACACACACAATCGTAATCTCCTACATATATCCCTGACCGTCCCTAGCCCTCTCTTTGTGTCCTTTCTTCCTGGCTTGAGTACGAGTGGGCATTTGAGGTATCAAGAGAAAAGTTTGCTAGGTTTAGAACCTGAGACCTGGGAAAGTCTTGGAGCATCATCCAACCCACCCCAGCTTCTTCCAGGTGACACCAGAGAGAGCCCAGCCTCAGTGTGGGTACAGAAGCTCCAATTCCCTGCTGCTCGAGGGGGAACATCTAAGAGGCGTCCTGGACTTGGCAGAGGGAGAAGAATGCTCTGAGACATTCCGTCCAAACTCCCTCTCACAAAGCTCAAAATGACCCTTCAGAGCCAGGGTGAGAACCCAGGGATGAATGAGACGGATAAAGTTAGGCCATTAAAATCAGGAATTCGTCTCTTGGGTGATATTTATAGGAGTAGCACATAAAAAGTAACTCAGCTACCATTACCATCATTGCCATCATCACCATTACACTGCAAGAGGAGCATCTGCTCAGCGCCCTGTAATGTACAAAAACAGCCGTCACATCCGTTATCTTATTTGAGCTCATAATCACCCTGTAAAGTGGGCACGGCAGGGATCATTTCCTGCTCCTCATCCCTTTAAGGGTGAGAAAACTGCAACTCCCAGAAGAAGAGTGACTTGTTCCGGGCCTCCCGAGACTGAGTATCAGAGACAGGACTAGAACTCAGGTACCCCGACTCTGGTCCAGAGTTCTTTCCCCTGCAAGCTGCTGCCTTCCCAAAAGCACCTTGGGAAATGGTGGGAGCTGGGAGGGAGCCCTCTGGGGTGGGCCAGGCCCTGGTCCATGCTGAGGACAGAGGAGCAGAGCCTTTGATAGAGGCCTGCAAACCTTCTGTCTCCTTTGGGGTCACAGGTGGTCCTCGTTGCTCCAAGGGAAGCACATGATTTTCCAGTTGGCTTACTTGTTTGATTACAGTTGAGCTGAATCTTCAGATTGAGTTTGTCAGAAAAATTGGTGCAAATTAAAGATGAGCCTTGTGCTCTCCATGGCTGGTTGGAGTTGAGAGGCTTGGGGGAGGTGATCAGGAGGGGTCTCTCCCTGTGAGGTCCAGTGCTCGTCCTCTGGTTCCCAAGCTCCAGCTCTGTAATCTGAGGAGCATGCCTTACCATGAGCAACCCTTGCTTTCCTCAGCAAATCCTCTCTGTGTACTTTCTCCTCCTGCAGCCTCTCTTGTCCTCCTTTCTACTTCCTTTGAATCAGCCCAGCCTAGTCTCAGAAATGTGCTAAAAGTCTAACTGCAAACATGGAGACCCCAGCTCCAGAAGGCCAGGCCTTCAGCTGACCTTTCTGACATGTGTCTCCTGCATCCACTCCCTACTTCTCCAGCCCTCCACCTACAGCCTGCACAGGCTCCCGTTCAGCAGATGCCGCAGTCCATGCGCCCCCTCCCAAGCAGGGCAGGGTCCCCCTCTCCAGTCTGTATCCGGAAGCACTTCCTTCTCATTGCTGCACCTCCCACCTAGGAAAGCATTCCGTCCCCTTGGCTTTTATTCATGTCAGCCACATACATCACGTATCCTTGATTGCAAGTGACCTCTTTTTTGCTAATCAAAGGTTTGAACAAGACTGCCCCAGCTCATCCATGTCAGCTTTTGAGCAGGGATTATATTAGCTACTGCATTAATACTTCTATTACTGATTTCTGAATTCCTCGGGGCCTAGAATAGGGATTAGCCCAAACATTCATGTAGGGTGAGTCAAGGGGAATCACTCAGTGAAGGATGGGGTCAGGCTTTTCAGGGGCTGCCTTCTAAGCAGGGTTCTCCTTAGGAGGGTGGGGCTGGGGGCAGCTCCACCAGCATGGGGCCACCCAGGATATGTGCACTTGAAAGGAAGCTTCACCATCAGCATCCTCAGAGGCCTCTAGGGATATCAGTCATGACAGATATTTCATATTGGACTTCACAAGGTTCAGAAAAGAGGAGGGGGGTGGAGTGCCCCACATCCCGCCACCCCTTCAAGTACAGGGCCCAGGGCTGCTGTCCCACCTGAGAGACAGACCTGTCTCTAAGCCACACTTTCAGGTGGAGGGGAGGCTCTTCCAGTCTTGGCGGTCAGGCCAGAGCACCCTGGCTTCTCAGGAAAGAATTTGGGAGTGAGTGAACATGTTGCCATAAGTCTTCCTTGACTTCCCTTCCCCATCTTTTCCTCAGACTCTTAGAGTCTGAGGAAATTTGTACTTTTGACATGTAGTTAGTTGTTGGGATGAATCATGCTTATTTCAAGCCTTAAGCTGGTAGCAAAACGGACTTCCTCTTTCAGGTGACGTAAAAGAGTGTAGGATGAGGCTGGGGAAGATTCTGGTGCTATGATGTTTTAGGAAGGAGAGAAGATAATCTCTCTTCTACACTAGGAAGTCTTCCAGGTTGGTCTGATCGAAGCATATGCTCTCATCTCCTGCATGTCCCCAGGCTTACGAGCAAGCAAAAATGAGCAGTTATCATCTGTTAGTTATTGCCCTTTCAAAAGTTATCACTGGGGGCTTCCCTGGTGGCACAGTGGTTGAGAGTCCGCCTGCCGATGCAGGGGACACGGGTTCGTGCCCCAGTCCGGGAAGATCCCACATGTCGCGGAGCGGCTGGGCCCGTGGACCGTGGCTGCTGAGCCTGTGCATCCAGAGCCTGTGCTCCGCAACGGGAGAGGCCACAACAGTGAGAGACCCGCGTACCGCAAAAAAA
>NC_041214.2:86339186-86341534 GCF_002837175.3 Physeter macrocephalus | reverse complement strand
TGTGCCCCGCAACGGGAGAGGCCACAGCAGTGAGAGGCCCGCGTACCACAAAAAAAAAACCAAAAAAACAAAAAAACAAAAAAAAAAGTTATCACTGAATAGATTTAAGATTATGTAATGAAGACTTTTAAAGTTATCACTGAATAGATTTAAGATTATGTAATGAAGACTTTTAAAGTTATCACTGAATAGATTTAAGATTATGTAATGAAGACTTTTAAAGTTATCACTGAATAGATTTAAGATTATGTAATGAAGACTTTTAAAGTTATCACTGAATAGATTTAAGATTATGTAATGAAGACTTTTAAAGTTATCACTGAATAGATTTAAGATTATGTAATGAAGACTTTTAAAGTTATCACTGAATAGATTTAAGATTATGTAATGAAGAGTTTTAGACCTTAATTTTTTTTTTTTTGCCTAGTGTTTTCATTAAAAAGATGATTAAGGGTCTTTACGTGGACATATCTACATGGTATGTCCACATAAAATTCAGTCTGAGGAAGGATTGTGTACCAATTTAAAAAATCAATAGAATGGAATAGCAGTGGATGTATGGGGTGCAATTGATCTAATGCTGTGATATTTCATTTGATTACAGGTTAGACCTCATTACTGCAGATTCAGCTTTGGCTCAATCTCTTTATCACAAGAGGATTTTGGACTCCAAACGCTAGCCCACTCATGTGAAGCAATGAGTGATTCAACACTATTAAAAAATAGGACCACAAAAGGTCCTTGTTACCTCATTTGAGGCCCTTGTTACCTCAAACGCGTTCTGTAATGAGGGGAGGGAAGAAGAAAGAAAGGTGGAAAGGAGGGGAACAGAAGGAGGAAGGAAGGATTCCCGTGAATTTCTTACAATTCATTTGTAAGAGAGCTGGCCTATTAACGCTTTTTAGTGTTCTCTGAAGGGAGGATTCTGGAAAACAAGATTAAGAAGTGCTTCACTAAAATAAAGCCTCTTCAAGAATCCTTCAGGAATTTCCCCCTCAATAACAATCCACCATCAATTTCCCCTTTTTTGCTATTGAGACAGTCTATTACCTAGTCAGTCCACATTCTTGTCCTACAGGCCCTGCCCCAAAGTTCTCAAAGGAAAGTTTTCAATTGAGATATTGGGTCTCAGTCTCCTTGCTTTGAACTCATCTATATTTAAAGAAAAAAAAACAATTAAGGGCTGACCTTCTGTTTTTCTACCAAACCAGAAACCACACACTCTCTTCCAACTCTCGCGATCTCCTTGTGTTGGCATGACTTGAGCAAGTGTGTGTACGTACAAATGCAACACTTGCCAATGACTTCTGTGCCACTGGAGAGACATGAAAGTATTTATTCTTGCTGAGATGCAGCCAGGGCTCGAGTCAGTACCAACAGTACCAATATGACTACTCATTTCTAGTTCACCTTGAAGAGAATGTTCTTTCAAGAGCACTTAAAAACAATAGCCTTTTGGGGACAAGTCAAAACAGTGTAAGAGCTGAGGATGTTTAGTCTGAAGAAGGAAGACTCAAGAGGACAAGAGAGCTGTCCTCAAACATTGAAAGGGCTGCTCTGGGGAAGAGGGAGGAGATTTGTTTTGAGTGGCCTCAGGGGTAGAACTGGGGTCAGAGAGGGGATGTGGATCTAGAGAAAGTGTACCCCAGGCTCAGCTGTCCAAGGACAGTGGTCTCATCAGTGGAGCTGTTCTACCTGCAGTCTCCCTGGCAGGCGTGCTGGAAGGGACGGCAGCCTTGGCCGAAAGCCCTTTTTCAGCTCCACGCTTCTGTGATTTTACGACCATCTTGCCCAGCTCTGTCTTCCTAAGTACAAGAAGAAGCCTCCTCAAGAGCTGTATGTTGAGCCGGGGGATGCTGTGGCAGGGCTTCAAGAGGACAGAAGAGTCAGTGTGGTTCTTGCCATCCCAGGAAGGGAAGTTCCAGGTCAGGTAGACACCAGCTTCCCGGGCTCAGAGTTCAGAGAGTGGCATCTTGGAAAGTTAAACCCAAATCCATCCGAGCCAAGTTATGCTGCTGGCTATACCTCCTTTTTTCCTATGCAACTCAATTTACCCAGCTGACCTCCTGTCTTGGCCAAGCCCTGGTTGTGGGGAGTGGGGCTGGGTAGAGGTGAGATAGAGGTGAATCAGATCCACTCCTTGCCACCAGGACCTGCAGCCTGGTCATGAGCAATGCGGTAGAAGGCAGTAAATTGTGAGTG
This sequence comes from Physeter macrocephalus, assembly GCF_002837175.3. NCBI lineage: Eukaryota > Metazoa > Chordata > Mammalia > Artiodactyla > Physeteridae > Physeter > Physeter macrocephalus. The sequence continues at coordinate 86,339,332 of NC_041214.2, read as the reverse complement.
CCAGAGCAAAGGCACAGGGAGGGGGACTGGCCGGACAGAGCGTTATGACTGGCTGGGCATCACACATGCTTCATGGGGAGGTGGTGTTTGAAATGTGTGTTGAGTGATGGATAGGATTTTTGAGTGGAGAAAAGGGGGTAGATGTG
>NC_041214.2:86291664-86338919 GCF_002837175.3 Physeter macrocephalus | reverse complement strand
AAAAAAAAAAAAAAATTTTTCTCCCTTGAGTGGGTAGATAAATAGGAATATAAGACAGGTTTTAGTAGGTTCTGTTTCTTCCAGGTATCCAGATACCCACTCTTCACTCTGAAAGATATGTGTCTGAAACTGTCCCCTTTAAGTCCAGAACAAACTCATCTGTCAGTGGACTCTGTGGACCGGGACCAGCATAGGAAGTAATGCAGTGGAGGTGGGCGGTTAGGGCTTCAGGAGGGGCAGCCAAGGGGCATTAAGAGGAAGGAGACTGCAGGGGACTTAAATGTGACTCACTTACATGACAAATACTGACGTCACTGATAACAGTATTACTTGCAGCAGGCGCTGTGTTGGGAACTGGGCATCCTAAGATGAAGACAGCAGGGTGTCTACCCCTGGGAGCCCTCATGCTGATCACACACTGTCTCCAACTTATTTTAGTAGAAATTCCAGCTTCTTAATCTATTAACAACGGCTATTGACTCTGCTATAGACTGAATGTGGCCTGCCCTCTCTGACAAATTCATATGTTAAAACCTAAACCCCAATGTGATGATGTGAGGAGGTCTTTCAGAGGTGATTAGGTCATGAGGGTGGAGCCCTCATGACTGGGATTAGCAACCTTATGAAAGAGGTCCAGAGAGCTCCCTCGCCCCTTCCTCCATGTGAGGACACAGTGAGAAGACCTATCTATGAACCAGGAAGAGGGACCTCACCAGATACCAAAACTGCTGGTGCCTTTATCTTGGACTTCCAGCCTCCAGAAGTGTGAAAAATAGATTTTGTGTTGTTTATAAGCCACTCAGCCTACTGCATTCTGTTAGAGCAGCCTGAACAGACTAAGATAGCTCCTCTTTCCTCTTTCTCTCCGTAGTACTGTAGGTGGGACCGCTCTTTTCCGGAGGTCACTGTGACACTCAGTAAAGTTGTTTTTAGGAAACAGAATAGGATTGCCTTGTACCAGTCTGTCCTTTCCTAATGGGGGTCATGTCAGGGTTCATAGAAACAACTTTATTACTCACATGCAGACATTTTTAACCCCCTGTGGGTTTGGGGCTTCCTCTTTCCTTCCTTGTTTTCTTTAACTTGCGTTCTCTCCTCTTTCTTCAGAGCAAGAGTAGATGCTTTCAGGGTAGGCACACATCAAAGTTCCAGGTATCTTGAAGAGAGCAATTTGGATTTAGGTATTTATTCTTATTTTTATATGACCATAAATAAGATCTCTTCATGCAAATAAAACTGCTAATATTGTATAACAACACAGAAATTACCATGCACTGCTTTGAATAACATCACTTAAATTTTCATTTTTGCAGTAAGACTGATTCAGGCAATAATATCAAATGATACTTTAAAGAGGTATTTTCTAACTTCTAATGTTCGTGGGATGAAAGACCTGCTATGAGTGAACAAACCACACACCACTGCATGTCAAGCAGAAAGGAGCGAAATCAAGGCAGCAGAACCAGTGTCACCAGACTGCCCAGTTGTCAGTTCAGCCTTTAAATGTCAAGCTAAATGAAGGGTGTTTAAGGCCGGAACATGAGGATTTTGTAACAGCTGCACTACGATTGTCTGGAGACCAGAGGAAAGAATCATAGGTTCTAACTGAAGATCAGAAAGGACTTTCGGAGGAGGTATGATTGTACTTTGATGAGAAGGCCATTTGGAGAAACTAAAAACATGAGGGTGGGGAGGGAAGAGAGACATGAAGGGGAGGGCAACACCCCTGGTGGGCTGCCCACACCCCCTTGGCAGGCACCGTTCCGTGCAAGCTGGACTTGTGTGTTGCAGAGACAAGGTCTCCCCCTCCCCCCACAGAACCCCACCACCAGAGACTGATGGGAATTGGTGAAAAAACACCCCAATTCCCTCTACTCTCAGGTGGGCACAACTCTGAAGTGGGTTCTATACAGTTTCCCAGAGTTCCCCAGTAGAAACGAAACTTAGTTGCCCACCATGGGGATCTGCTCAATAATGTCCCCTTTACTGATTTCCTTCCTCCCCCACTATCCTACTGGAGTTTTTTTGATCATCTCCCCTACCCTCTTTTTCCAAAATACCTGCACTTGAATCCATGTCTCCGGGTCTAAGAATCCATCCTAAGACAAAGGATGTTTCAGTAGCTGGAATGAAGACCTTGGCGGTGGGGGGCAGAGGGGAATGAGTTGGGCATATTTGAGGAGCACAAATGCTCCAAGATGGCTAGTGATTCAGAGGTCTGGTGGAAAATGAGACTAAAATGATTGGGGTTACAATGTGAAGTACCTGAATTCTGGACAAAATAATCCAATTTTTCTGTAAACAGTGGAATCTATGCAGTGATGAGGGTAGTAAACACTTTCTTTCTAGGTCTTAAAGCATCTCCTTCTCTGGCTCAGCCTCTAGTGACTATATGATTTTCTTCCAGCCCATCCATTCTGAATTGCCTGCTTGCTAGGGATTCTGCAGGATACACTTCAGACCCACTCTACTCTTGTCTACTTTTGAAGAGAACACTGACTTTGAGCTTCTGTGTGGAAAGGGCTGACATTTGGAGGAAGGGACAGGTTCTTGGAAGAGTCTAAGCTATTCTGGCATGAACTAGATTCTTCCTCATAGGCAGAAGAGGGTGAGTGGTTTCAGCTGGTCACCCCAGTTCTTATAACCTCAGAGGGAATATTTGATGTGAGAGAGGCCCTCTCTAGCCTCAGACAACCCTAAGAGAAGCCCAGCTCACAGGGTTTGGCACACCTGGTGGCAAATAGGAAGACACTTCCAGCCAGTCCCAGGGAGTCAGGTGGCAGTTACTAGGGACACTGTGGTGTCAGAGCTGTTCACAGGGCTTTGCAGGTGGAAGAGTGTCCATCAAATACCACCCTGTCCACTGACAGCCTCCTGGGCTTCTAAAAATAGCCCCCAGCCTAGGGAGTGTCTGAGACAGCAGTGAGCAGCCAGGAAGTTTCCCAGCAAGGAGGTCCAGGGACTGTTCCTCTTCTTCCAAAAGCAGTAGGAAGGAGAAGGGGAAAGGAATGTCTGCTTTACTGGGAAAACACAGGTGCTGTCCAGAAAGGAAGCAGGATGCTTTTGTCACGCTGGTGGGGAAAGGCTGGTGGAATATCATTCATCCAACCTGCATTTATCGAATGCTGCCTTTGAGCCAGGTCCTGGGCTGGGTGGTGAGGGGAGGAGAGGGCAGAAGAAATAATATGAGCCTAAGGAGCTCACAGTCCAGGGCATCAAGAAGGTATATACACGTCTAACCAAATTCCAGAAGCAGTTTGAGCAGGACCATGAAGCCGTGCAAAGTTCCTGAGAAGGCACAAATTCACGTCTGGGTTAGGGGGGCGATTGATGGGACAATGGGAGGTGAAAGTAGCTTATGAGATGGTCTTGTAGGATGTACAGGGTTTGACATATGGATAAGGTGCTTGGTCGCTGGGGGCGTTTTATTCCCAGGGACGTTATTGGGAGGGGTCAGAAGAGCCACTCTCGGCCTGGCTCCTGGGGAGGGGTCCTCGGCTCACTGTTGGCCTGTAGGCAGTGGTGCCACCTGGGAGCCACCTTCCAGCAGTGTGAGCATGGCTTCCCTTCCATCAGTCCTGACACTCGGGCTGGGAGCAGGAGACCTGGTTCTCATCCTGGCACATTGTGGCACTGAGGGAGGCTACGTCCCCTCTCAGAGGCACAGTTCCCCACTTAGACCCCAGGGGAGTTGGGATGGTCAAGGGCATTGGGCTAACAGGGCTGTCTCCAGCCCTCCACCCACCCTAGGGAAGAAGCCTTAAGGGGCTGAGCTAGTGGATTCTGCCAGGAGGAAGGATGCCCCATCCCTCAGGTGTGTTCAGGTGTGTGTGTGTGTGTGTGTGTGTGTGTGTGTGTGTGTGTGTGTGTTAGGAAATTCACTGGCATGGCCCTCCCTGACATTTTAGAATTCCTTCAGACTGACACTTGCCCCAGTCATCTCCCTCCCCCTCCACACCTTCACCCCCAATCTAACCACACACACCAGTTTGCCCACGGTACGTGATGTGCCGGTGCCCAGCCAGCTCTCAGGGAACTGGCCGGCCACTAGGCTCTGCTGGGCGCACCCCACAAGCAGAGCTGCCGGCTCTCCTCCTTCATCTGTGAGCTCCTGCGTGCCAAGGTGCAGCATGAGTCTTGTGGAGGAATGATTAACGTGCAATCCTGAAATGCAAATGACTAAGGCCCCTGCAAACCTCTCTCTCTGAAACTAACCAGAAGGCTGATGCGCTGCCTGTTGTGGGGACCCACCCCTTTTCTCACTGTTCTCTTAAAAGAAGTTCTTCCTTGGATGGATGGGGACCGTCCCCTCATGACTTTGACCTCTAGTCCCAGGTGTGTCTTCTGTCACGACCAAAGCCCTGGCCCTCGTTCAGTGTCCCAACTCCTGCTCTTCTGTGTTCTTCTTTGCCTCTTCCTATAAGCTGCTTCCTGGAGGCACAGGCTTCCTGGCTGGGTGCTCTCTGAAGGGTGTTTCTTGGCTCTGTGGTACTGTCTGCTTCTGTAACCTTTGAATTGTCCAGCACTGACCTCCCCAGGTCAAGAGGACATCCAGTCTACGCTGAGCACTGTAGAGGGAGACAAAGAATGGGTCACACAAGGACCCAGTCCTCTGATGGCTCACAGTCCAAGAAAGGAGCTATCTTCCACACTTTCAGGCAAATAAGTGCCTGAAAAGAGGCACAGAGAGAGCACTAGAGATTTTAGGCAGGAATTCAGAGTCACATCCAGCCTGGTGATGGTGGAGGAGAAGAGGGTGGTGCGGGGGAAATGGGGATGAGAATCAGGAAAGACATCTGAGAGAAGGTGGCTTTGAATTGGGTTAAGAGGGATGCAGAGGATTTGGTCAGGTAAAGACGGGGGGTGATCCAGAGGACAGCAAGCAAGAAGATGAAAAAGCCAGGGCAGGTACATGAAACTGTGAAGATGCCATTTTGGCAGATGTGCCGGGGATAATGGAGAATAAACAGGGTTGATGTTGGGAGATAAGTGGGACCCACTCTCAAGAGGCTTGAACACTGGGTTATTAAAATTTAGACCTGGGCTTCCCTGGTGGCGCAGTGGTTAAGAGTCCGCCTGCCGATGCAGGGGACGCGGGTTCGTGCCCCGGTCCGGGAAGATCCCACGTGCCGCGGAGCGGCCGGGCCCTTGAGCCATGGCCGCTGAGCCTGCGCGTCCGGAGCCTGTGCTCCGCAGCGGGAGAGGCCACAACAGTGAAAGGCCCGCGTACAACATAAAAAAAAATTAAAAAAAATAATTTAGACCTGAGAGCTGCATAATCTTTATTTGTCTCTCCAGATCTAGTCTCCACTCCACTGTGGTAGATTAATTACAAAAACAACCATCAGTCTTTTCCCTCCCTGTATCCGTGCTGCCTTGCTAGGTAACTTTCACTGTCCTCTTGCTGTGATTCTGAGCTCAAGCCATGTGACTCGCTTGCCCAATGGGATGTTAGCAGTTGTGCATAAGCAGAGGCTTGAAAAGTGAGTGCCCCTTGGGGTTTGTCCTCTTTTGCTGCTCTTGGACTCCTGCCACCACATGGATGAGCATGAAGGAGGACAAGAGGTCATATGGAGGAGCACTGACCACAGACGCATGGGTGAGCCCCAGCAGGGATCAGCAGAACTCCCCAGCTGAGCATAGGCCAAACTGCCAACCTGTGGAATTTTGAGCTAAATAAACAGTGGTTGTTTTCAGCTTCTAAGTGTTGGGGTGGTTTGTTATACAGAAAAAGCCAGCTGCCCCAGGAATAAACCCAGATTTGAGGGATCCAGGTTGGGAGGTCCTAGGATATGGGAGAGTATATTTTGCACACGGGAGGAATGTGAGTCCTTGTGCCTGGAGCAAAGACCACGGCAGGTTGAAAAAAACAGCCACCCCTTCTTCCCCTCCCCTCAAGAGGTAGAATCTATTTTTCTACCCCTTGAATCAGGAGGACCATGTGACTTTTTTATTTTTATTTTTATTTATTTATTATTATTATTTTTATTTTTGGCTGCTTTGGTTCTTCGTTGCTCAAATTTTGGGGTAGATGAGGTGTTGGATCTGTACATGATATTATGTGCATTCCTGTTTTCTGCTCTGGTCTTTTTCACTTCCTCGCATGTATGCACATCATCCTGCCAGAAGTCCTCAGTTTAAAATGACTATCTTCTCTCCATCCTTCATTCAATAAACATTTATGGACTGATTACTATACACTAGGCACTATATACTATATACTATATACAGATATTGGAAATACAATGGAGACCATGAAAAAAGGTCTAGATGAGAACTGAGGTCTCCAGACATCTTCCTTTAGGCTGTCTTTTTTTTTTTTCTTAAGGAGGGTGAGATATTTGTTTAAAGTTTATTATTATTATTTAAAAATTAACTATAGCCCATTCTTTAAAAAATTTTTATTTATTTATTATTATTATTTTTATTTTTGGCTGCTTTGGTTCTTCGTTGCTGCATGCGGGCTTTCTCTAGCTGCGGCGAGCCAGGTCTACTCTTCCTTGTGGTGCGTGGGCTCTAGGTGTGCAGGCTTCAGTAGTTGTGGCACATGGGCTCAGTAGTTGTGGCTCCGGGGCTCTAGAGCGCAGGCTCAGTAGTTGCGGTGCACGGGCTTAGTTGCTCCGTGGCATGTGCGATCTTCCCGGACCAGGGCTCGAACCCGTGTCCCCTGCATTGGCAGGCAGATCCTTAACCACTGCGCCACCAGGGAAGCACGACCATGTGACTTTTTGGGCCAAAAGTGCAGAAGCAAATGCAGTGTGAGCAGAGGGCTGCAAAGAGCTTGCGCTCCTGGATTTTCCCACTAGCTGATCTTGGGCTCTTTGTCTCTTTATACATGAGCCCCAGGTTAGTAACTTGGAGGGTGAGAGATCCAGGTCGACAAAGGATCTCTGAATCTTCCTAACCATCTCAGACAAGACCACCCTAAACTAACCAGTCATGGTCAACCCACCAATTGAAAGCAGACACACGAGTGAGTCTGGCTGAGATCAGCCAAATCAGGCACAGACCAGGCCAGAAGAAACAACCAGCTGAGCCCAGCTTAAATTATAAATTACTAATCTATAAAATCAAGGGCTAAATTAGTGGTTATTGTCTTAAGACACTAATTTTGGAGTGGTTTGCAGACGTTCCCTGAACGGTCCCTCCTGCTCTGGACCAGGAGGCTGACATATCTGGGCTGCATCAGTAAGTCCCCAGGCTCCTTACCTTCTACCAGCAAGAGAAGGTTGAGGCGGAAGCCTTTATCCCCCCTGGTTCTCACCCTGCTGGGCTATCTGGTGTGGCCACAGCCTCTATCCATGGCTGAGATAGGAGAACTTGAGGAGTTGGACCTGATTTTCACTCCAGCCAGGCCTTCAACCTTCAGAGAGCTGGTCCTCACCATCCAGGAAGCCATAACCTTGGAGGCCCCTGAGCATCACTGATCAGGAAAGACTGAGGACTCCCCTACCTGTTCCAAATCCTTCCTCACCTGCTTCAGCACCTCGCGCTGCTTCCTGGAGGCACAGGCTTCCTGGCTGGGTGCTCTCTGAAGGGTGTTTCTTGGCTCTGTGGTACTGTCTGCTTCTGTAACCTTTGAATTGTCCAGCACTGACCTCCCCAGGTCAAGAGGACATCCAGTCTACGCTGAGCACTGTAGAGGGAGACAAAGAATGGGTCACACAAGGACCCAGTCCTCTGATGGCTCACAGTCCAAGAAAGGAGCTATCTTCCACACTTTCAGGCAAATAAGTGCCTGAAAAGAGGCACAGAGAGAGCACTAGAGATTTTAGGCAGGAATTCAGAGTCACATCCAGCCTGGTGATGGTGGAGGAGAAGAGGGTGGTGCGGGGGAAATGGGGATGAGAATCAGGAAAGACATCTGAGAGAAGGTGGCTTTGAATTGGGTTAAGAGGGATGCAGAGGATTTGGTCAGGTAAAGACGGGGGGTGATCCAGAGGACAGCAAGCAAGAAGATGAAAAAGCCAGGGCAGGTACATGAAACTGTGAAGATGCCATTTTGGCAGATGTGCCGGGGATAATGGAGAATAAACAGGGTTGATGTTGGGAGATAAGTGGGACCCACTCTCAAGAGGCTTGAACACTGGGTTATTAAAATTTAGACCTGGGCTTCCCTGGTGGCGCAGTGGTTAAGAGTCCGCCTGCCGATGCAGGGGACGCGGGTTCGTGCCCCGGTCCGGGAAGATCCCACGTGCCGCGGAGCGGCCGGGCCCTTGAGCCATGGCCGCTGAGCCTGCGCGTCCGGAGCCTGTGCTCCGCAGCGGGAGAGGCCACAACAGTGAAAGGCCCGCGTACAACATAAAAAAAAATTAAAAAAAATAATTTAGACCTGAGAGCTGCATAATCTTTATTTGTCTCTCCAGATCTAGTCTCCACTCCACTGTGGTAGATTAATTACAAAAACAACCATCAGTCTTTTCCCTCCCTGTATCCGTGCTGCCTTGCTAGGTAACTTTCACTGTCCTCTTGCTGTGATTCTGAGCTCAAGCCATGTGACTCGCTTGCCCAATGGGATGTTAGCAGTTGTGCATAAGCAGAGGCTTGAAAAGTGAGTGCCCCTTGGGGTTTGTCCTCTTTTGCTGCTCTTGGACTCCTGCCACCACATGGATGAGCATGAAGGAGGACAAGAGGTCATATGGAGGAGCACTGACCACAGACGCATGGGTGAGCCCCAGCAGGGATCAGCAGAACTCCCCAGCTGAGCATAGGCCAAACTGCCAACCTGTGGAATTTTGAGCTAAATAAACAGTGGTTGTTTTCAGCTTCTAAGTGTTGGGGTGGTTTGTTATACAGAAAAAGCCAGCTGCCCCAGGAATAAACCCAGATTTGAGGGATCCAGGTTGGGAGGTCCTAGGATATGGGAGAGTATATTTTGCACACGGGAGGAATGTGAGTCCTTGTGCCTGGAGCAAAGACCACGGCAGGTTGAAAAAAACAGCCACCCCTTCTTCCCCTCCCCTCAAGAGGTAGAATCTATTTTTCTACCCCTTGAATCAGGAGGACCATGTGACTTTTTTATTTTTATTTTTATTTATTTATTATTATTATTTTTATTTTTGGCTGCTTTGGTTCTTCGTTGCTGCATGCGGGCTTTCTCTAGCTGCGGCGAGCCAGGTCTACTCTTCCTTGTGGTGCGTGGGCTCTAGGTGTGCAGGCTTCAGTAGTTGTGGCACATGGGCTCAGTAGTTGTGGCTCCGGGGCTCTAGAGCGCAGGCTCAGTAGTTGCGGTGCACGGGCTTAGTTGCTCCGTGGCATGTGCGATCTTCCCGGACCAGGGCTCGAACCCGTGTCCCCTGCATTGGCAGGCAGATCCTTAACCACTGCGCCACCAGGGAAGCACGACCATGTGACTTTTTGGGCCAAAAGTGCAGAAGCAAATGCAGTGTGAGCAGAGGGCTGCAAAGAGCTTGCGCTCCTGGATTTTCCCACTAGCTGATCTTGGGCTCTTTGTCTCTTTATACATGAGCCCCAGGTTAGTAACTTGGAGGGTGAGAGATCCAGGTCGACAAAGGATCTCTGAATCTTCCTAACCATCTCAGACAAGACCACCCTAAACTAACCAGTCATGGTCAACCCACCAATTGAAAGCAGACACACGAGTGAGTCTGGCTGAGATCAGCCAAATCAGGCACAGACCAGGCCAGAAGAAACAACCAGCTGAGCCCAGCTTAAATTATAAATTACTAATCTATAAAATCAAGGGCTAAATTAGTGGTTATTGTCTTAAGACACTAATTTTGGAGTGGTTTGCAGACGTTCCCTGAACGGTCCCTCCTGCTCTGGACCAGGAGGCTGACATATCTGGGCTGCATCAGTAAGTCCCCAGGCTCCTTACCTTCTACCAGCAAGAGAAGGTTGAGGCGGAAGCCTTTATCCCCCCTGGTTCTCACCCTGCTGGGCTATCTGGTGTGGCCACAGCCTCTATCCATGGCTGAGATAGGAGAACTTGAGGAGTTGGACCTGATTTTCACTCCAGCCAGGCCTTCAACCTTCAGAGAGCTGGTCCTCACCATCCAGGAAGCCATAACCTTGGAGGCCCCTGAGCATCACTGATCAGGAAAGACTGAAGACTCCCCTACCTGTTCCAAATCCTTCCTCACCTGCTTCAGCACCTCGCCTTCTCTGGTTTCTGAAAGTGAAACCACAGCTCGCTTTCAGGGTTCTGGCAATTGCTTCTTCCCATGTACCTTCAGGCCGGGGTTGTAACTGCTTTCTGATGCTGCCAGCCCTGGGGCTCTTCAACCTTCCTTAGCCCTGCCCACACCTTCGTCTCTGCCCTGTTTCCCATTTGAGTGGCCACCTGTTTCCTGAAAAGACCCTGATAGGCACGGCTATTCAGTGCACAAACAGGATCTACTGACTGTTTTACTAAGCAGACACTTCCAGTTTGGGAAAAGTGGAATGGAACTCTTGCCGTAAGGGGTTTTTCTCTGAACGTCCCACAAATGCTGCTTTGGGCTGGGACATTTGGAAAGTCATGCTGGCAAAGGAGAGTGCCAAGGAGCAGCACTCCCAGGCTGGCTCTCGGAGCCATCTGGAGCACTGCCTTCTGAAGGGAGTAGTCATTGCCCCTTTTCCTGCCAATTCCCCAAGTTAGAGAATAAAAAATTAGCCCTTCCAGTGCCCCCTGGCACTTTTCCTCCCCTAGAGAGACTTTTTCTCTAGTATTTTAATCAAGCATTAAGCCACTCATTAAACAAATCAGAAAGTCGGCTTGCCGAGGAACTTGGTTAGTGAGAGCACGGCCTTGCCCCTCCTTGATCTTTTCCTAACAACCACCCATGCATTCAAGACCCTCCAGTGATGTCACTCTCAACTCTGTGCAAGGCCTTGTACTGTTAGAAGTAATAATTGTCGATGATGATGATGATGATAAATGACAGAGCAAACTGAGAATCTACGTCTGCCACCACCGTTGCCATTGCCACCAGTGGAGAAGCATTTGGACCTCTGCTGTCAAGTTCATATAGGAAGCTCTGTAATGTAAGTCAGAGCAGGATGGCAGCGGTGTTAGTAGTGGTAATATGTATTTCCCATCTAGAAGGGTGGGGTTTGGAAGGACATTTATCCTCTCGGTGGTGAGATGTGTTTCATTTTAGAGACTCCGGGGAAAAATGAAGCACAGCAAAGCCAGCATGCAAGTCTTACCACCATTTTTCTCTACCAGCCCAGGCAATGGACCAAAACTTCCCCTTTCCTCTGGGAGAGCTGCCCCTCCTCTCTCAGGGAAGCGGCAGTAACTGCTCAGAGGTAGAAGGCACTGGCATTCCACACCTGAGGCTGTCCCATTTGCAAGACACACAGTGGGGACTTTGGGAGACTGAGGTTTGATTCTCTCTGAAGAGACACAATGACAGAATCCAGATAAGGAAGAAAGGGATTTGGTGACGTTTGAGAGGATAGTGAGGGATTCATACCTGCACTCACCGCTTAGGCAGGACACTTCTTTATTATGTGGGACTGTCCTGTGCATCCTAGGATGATTAGCATCCCTGACCCCAGCCCTTTAAATGCCAAGTGCACCTCCCAGTCATTGTGACAATCAAAAATGGCCCCCTCACATTCCAACCATTCCTAGGGTGGCGGTGGAGGGGCAACACGGCCTCTGGTTGAGAAACACTGCAAGGGACAGAAAGAGGCAGAGAGTTAGAGAGAGGGCATATCTTTGTGGGTAACTTCCAAAAGCCCGAGGCATGTCCACATGGGATAACCTCCCCACCCACCGGAACTCTCACTCTTCTCTTTGACTCTGTGTGCACATGACACAGTAACAATGACCCTTAAGTAAAGAAACACACCAGAGAAGGCGAGGTGCTGAAGCAGGTGAGGAAGGATTTGGAACAGGTAGGGGAGTCTTCAGTCTTTCCTGATCAGTGATGCTTAAGGGCCTCCATGGTTATGGCTTCCTGGATGGTGAGGACCAGCTCTCTGAAGGTTGAAGGCCTGGCTGAAGTGAAAATCAGGTCCAACTCCTCAAGTTCTCCTATCTCAGAAGACACGGTCTATGGGGCAGAGGAAAGGAACTGACCACTGGGTTAAGCATAATTAGCTCAGACTTATCCCCGCTATTCTCTGCCAGGGATGAACTTCCCCCAGGTCTCACATGGCTGGCTCCTTCTTTTAATTCAGGTCTTTGCTAAACTAGATCTCTCCTCCCTACCCAGCACTCTCTATTCTTTACCCTAGTTATTTTCTTCAAAGCACTCATCAGCATCTTAGATTATTTATTCACTGACTTACATGAGCTTTCATGAATGTAGTTTCTTTGAAGCAGTAACTTAATCTGTCTTGTTCACTGCTCTATCTCCAGTGTCTGGCACATAAGAGGCGCTCAATAAATATTTGTTGACTAAACTGATTGCTTAGATGTTGTGCTAAGTAATTTGCATGCATGGTCTCATGTAAACCTCAAAGATTCTTTAAGGTAAATACTGTACCATCCCCATGATTTGTAGAAACCAAGACTTGGCGAGGTTGAATAACCTGTTTGGAGAAAAATGGTGGTCAAGTCTTGCAAGCTGAGCTGTGTTGTGGTTAATTCTCCCCTGGAGGACCTGAAATCAAACACTTCTCATCACCAAGAGGGTAAATGTCATTCCAAGCTCCACCTGTCTAGATGAGAAGCACATAGTAACCCTACTACAAGGTCACATAGCTATTTATTAAGTGGCGCAATAAGGATTTGATTGATTCCAGTGTCCACAGTCTTACAGGACAATAAACAGTTACAAATTTGCTCCAAACTCTAGGGGAGCAAATGCTAAGTGGTGTGGCTACATGCAGGACCATGGGATTTTAGAAGAGCGGGCAATCCTTCCCAGTTGGAAGTGGGAATGGATCAGAGGAGAGGGCTGCATTAGCCTGAAGGATGGGGAGAATTTAGGTGTGTGGAAATGGAGCAGAGGAGGAGGATGTGAGCCTGAATGGAAGGGGCATGTTCAGTTCTCCAGGGAGTTAGTGGCTCTGGAGTGAAGGGCCACATGGAGGGTGGTGGGAGATGGCCCCAGACAGGAAGCTCACGGCCAGTGCATGACAGGCGGTGAACACCAGAGTGAGTGTTTTAGACCTCGTCTTGGGCAATGGGAGGTCCTTGAGTGACAGTGATGGTGGGTAAGACAACAGGGCCCACTCCCCACCGAAGGCCACCGGCGCTTCCTTTTCAGCAGGAAATCTCCAAAGTGAGACCCAGTGAGAAAGACATACTGCCAGAACTTGCTGGAGGGAGTCTCTGAAAGGGAAGGTGTGCCAAGGAAAGTCAGGGGCTATTTGTTGGACATCTGTGCCCCTATTTCACACCATTTCCCTCAGAGTAGACAGCAGCTTCAGGCAGGAACTGGAGAGCTTTCCTGGGCTGATTTGTTCAAAACTATGAATTGGGATTCAGTCTGGCCCCGAACCATGCTTCCAGCCTCACCTCCCCAGTGCCCTCCCCAGAGCTGGCAGTCTTGCACCCACCACAGCCTCCCACACTTCTCTACTTGATGATCCGGTGACTGCCTGCCGCTCTAGGGCTCCTCTTCCAGCAGCCTTCCCTCCCCATCTGTGCTCCAGCCAGCAGGCAGATCCCTGTGAGAGCCCAGCCCTGTTTGCCTACTGCCCCCCTCCCACCCCCCAGGCCCTGGCACGCCTGGCGGACATCTTACCCCCACAGCGTGGCCCGTGCCCAGCTCAGCATCTGGTCCTAAGAGGGTCTGGAGGTGTCAGCCGAATGAATGAAATTCTTCTCTCTGGGATGCCTTTAAAGTTGCTTTTCTTTCTGTAACCAGGGGCAGTGGCTGGAATGGTTGGAATGCGGCCTTGGTTTTCCTTTGGTTTTATTTCTCTGAGCATTGGCCAGACTCGCTTGTCATTTCTGGTCCTGGGGGACTTCACATTTTAAATTCCCTCTGGGGTATGACGTTTCTGGGGCTACTGCACTCCCATCTTTTTTCTCCATGCTGACCTCACCAGAGGTCTTCTCTCCCTTCCTCGCCAGAACATTCCAGGACCATCAGACACCAGTGAGCCAAACTTCTGATCACTCTCCCAATAGTCATTTGGCCGAATATGAGAGACATGACCGCTCTGTTTTCCCTGAAGCCCAACTAAACAAGAAAGATTTTCACCTCAGCACCTTTGTCCTCACAGAAGCTAAAGATTTCACAACATCACAATGTCGGCTTGGGTTTCCTTGACCTGCTGCCTCCCAGGCCCCTCAGTGAGACGGGGGCTTTTGAATCATTCAACTAACGTATTACAAGGGGAGGGAGTCAGCACTAAGGGGTCTTCATTGAATAGCCTTTTCAAATGATGAGATCAATTTTAGGGGCTTAACCCATCAACAAACTCTTGGATTTAAAGCCCATTATTTAGCACGCTCTTGCAAGCACCATAGTCACTTTCAAATCCCCACGGCAGCACTGGCTGGGAGTGAGGTGACGTCACTGCAGGGTGAGGCTGAGCCGCCTTAGTTGTGGCCTTGAGGGTTCCAGGCATCCCCTTTGGACCCTGACTGAGGGTGCCATCCCGGGCTGGATGCTGGGAGGATAGGGGGAAGCTGAGGGAGCTGCACAACTCAGATGTGTCCTTGTCCCCTGAGGGTGCTGGCCCCTGACCTCCTCTCTGTCACAAGCTGACTTGGGTCACCCAGAGAGTGAGACTTGGAGTTACCTGCCCCAGATTCTTAGCCAGAGCCCCGTTTGGAGGCCCAGGACATATGGACTAGACGTGCTTCTGGACATTCACCAGCGTACTATGATTTAAACCTATTTGATCCCCTTAGAGATCCCTCCCAGGATCTACCCGCCCTGGAAACTCCTTTCCTACAGAACAGTCCAGGCAACTCATTCTGTCTTCAAAAGCCTAACTCATACATTTGCTCCTGCCATATAGAACAAGCAGAAATGTCCTAATATTCCCCAGGCCTTTCCACCCCCAGGCCTTTCCTTCTGCTCTTTTCTCTGCCAGTGATGCTATACTAGTTATTTATTAACACAACAATAGTACAGCAAACTTAGTGGCTTAACACATTTATTATCTCATCATTTCTTGGTCTCATCTCAAGGTTCAGTGGGAGAAGGATCTACTTCCCAGCTTTTGTGGTTGTTGGTAGGATTCAGGTCCTTGTGGGTAGTTGGAGTAAGGGCCTCAGTTTCTTGTTGGCTGTCGGCCAAAGGCTGCCCTCGTTCCTAGTTGGTCATTGGCCAGAACCTGCCCTCAGTTCCTTGCCACATGGGCTTCCCCACAAGGACTGCTTGCTTCTTCAGAGCCAGCAAGGGAGAAAGTCTTCTAGTAAGATGGGCATTACAGTCTTACAATCTTGTAATCATGGAAATGACCTCAGTCACCTTTGCATAGTCTACTGGTTAGAAGCAAGTCACGAGAACTGCCCACACTCAAGGGGAGGGGATTGCACGGGCATGAACATCAGGAGGGCATCACGGGGCCACCTCAGCATCTGTCCACCACAAATGCCCTTCTCCCAGTCTCCCTATCCACTCTACGGACCTGAGCCTAAAGAGGACTTCATGAAAGCTTCTTTCCATCCCAACCAGAACTCTCTATCTTTTCTGAGCTCCCTCGTGGCTTTGCTTAAATTATTCTTTGGTATTTCATTCATTCATTCAGACATTTAACAAATCCATTTTGAGTATCAACTACGCGCCTGACGCTAGGGGTAGTGTGGCATAATAGTTAAAGCTGCAAGTTCTGGAATCAGCGGCTCTTAGTCCAAATCCTGTGTCTGCTGCTTCCTGCTGGGCCTCAGTTTACTCACCTGTAAATAACGTTAGCAGATGGTAAAGTTGTGAGTAAGGTTTAAATGAAATCACCATGTAAGAAGCTTAACATGGAGCTGGGCTCATAGTAGGAAACCAGTAATGATTTAATCTTATTTTAGGTGCTGTAGTGATTCCGTAGGATGTCGTCCTGCCTTAACAGAGCCCACGCAGCCTGCCTTTGTCCTGAGCGTTTCTGCCTGTGCCTTACCTCCCAGCAGGTTGTCTGTGACTTCCCCGAGGACAGATCCTGGTCTTAGCGCTCTCTGTCACCTCAGTGGCACTTAGCTCAGGGTCTGGAGCACGCGAGGCCTCAGTGACTGGCTATGGGTGTAGATGGTCTGTAACCAATGCCGATCGGCAGCGTATCATCATCAACACAGACAATCTGCGCCAGTCCTCACTTCCCCGCAGCGCGCCTGCAACTCCGGACTGCCGACTTCCACATTTGTCATGTACGGTGGGTTCAGAAGCAAAATTATGCAACTGATGAGAAATTATGGCAGAGTGTTCTGCCTCCCTCCTCCCCCGCTTGTCGTTTGGCAAATGCTGGTGGCTAGCGTGTCCTGCGGATGAAGTCTCAGCAGGAGAACCAGGAGCCAGGGCTGGGCGTGGGCGGGCCGAGGGTGAAGGTCAGTGGCTGAGAGCCGAGAAGCGCCAAGCCTCCGAAACCAAGCGGTGGACATCGGCCTTTCATTTTTTGCTGGCCCAGAATCTAACCTCTCCTTTCCCGTTTTGCAAGGATCCTCTATCTGTGGGTCTTAAGGGGAGGCAGGGCTCTGTCTCTCACAGAGAAAGTCAAAGGCCCAGACATCCCGTTTCCATGTCCTGGCCGTCAGGGCCTGGACACTAAGGCAGACTTTGGCTTCGGGCTGCTGGTTTGGCTTAGTTGAGGATAATCCTGGTTATATGAGGTCATCGCAGGAGTCCTAGACAGATAAGGAGAGCAGCCCACCACACATATTTCCACCCCATTTCAGCCTCTGAAATGTCTGCCCATCTTGGGGCCATGAAGGACTTGGTTCAGAGCAGAATTTCAAGAGGGTGTGTCCTCTGCAGCCAGTGTTTCCTCAGCTCACGCTTTGCTTCTCAGTCACCTCTCATTTCTTCCTTTTTTTTCTTTTGCAGGGAAGTTTAGGGAGAGAATAAAACTGCAATGAACTGCCTGCATTTACTGTCTGAGCCCACACCCAGCTCATCAGGACCGTGTTCATAGTATTCCTATGCCAAATGTGTCACCAGGGCTAATTGCAGCCTCCAAGACAGGGAGTGGGAGAGGGAAACTGGGCCGTAAGCAAGTCAGAAAAGCAATTTTTAAAAAAGAAGTGGCTACTTATAAAAATTAGGATTCTCAAGCTGGAAAGAATCCTGGAAATAGAATTAAAGAGTTGGCATCAGCCTCAGGAGTTGTCTGATCAGAAATCCCTGCTACCTCAGACTGTGTACTTTGCCTCACCAATGGCTCACTCTCCTTCCTTGCTGACAGTACCCTGATTTTTTCCAGGTACTGAGTGCCCATGTGTTTAATGGACATTCCACATGCACATTGACCAATTTAAGCTAATTCAGCTAATTCCTTTCTTTTTGCCAGTGACTGGTGGAGGTGAACTGATGCAACCCTACCCTAGCCAATGAGGTATAAAGGGAAGTCTGTGAGGGCTTCTGGGAATATTTTCTCCATTTGTAAAAAGAAACTCAGTACTGGCTCCTTCCTGTGTTTGGATGTATTTGTATGAGAACATGTTACTCCCAACTGTGCTGCCGTCTTGGACCATTAGGGGAAACCCAAGAGAAGCCCAGAGATGCTGTGCCAGGGCCTTGACTTTGTGCTGTTTCATCTTATCCTATTGTGTCAGATAACAGGACTTCTTATGATAGGTAATAAATTCATTATTGTTTAAGCAATTCTTAATCTGTGATTCTGTTAGTTGCAGCCTCAAGCCTCCTAACTACAGGCTTGCCCACATTCCCTTCATAGGTCTCTGCTAGAACACTTCCAGGAATGGAGCACTCACTACCTTCCTACCTCAAGCAGAGATTGTTATTAGGATGTCCTCTCTGGTACCAAATTGAAATTGGATTCTGGTAACTAATCCCATGATAGAGACTGATTTCTGCCCTCTGGAATCAGAAACAATGTCATCAACGTCTTTCCCGAGACTTCTCTGTAGGCCTCAGAGGACAGCTTCCATGTCTATCTGTGTCTTGGTTTTTGTAACTTTTTCAGGTCACTGAGGGCCACTATATCCAAGGCTGGCTCAAACTCCTAAACCTATCATCCTATAGATGAGAAAACTAAGGCTGAGAGAGGGGAGAGGCCGTGCTCAAAGTCACCCAGCCAAAGGCAGAGCCTCTCAATAATGGCGGGCAGATGGTGATGATGCCATGGAAATAGTATAGGCAATAAGAGTTATCGATCATTTTTAACTGGGGAGGGGTCAAGCAGCTTCACGAAGGGAGAGAACATTTGAGCTTGATCTTAAACTGTAAGTAGTACTTTCTAAAAAAAGAAAAGAAAGAGAGAGAAGAATCCATAAGGAAATGCAAGAACAGCCTCTGCACACATGCCCTACCTGAGTGGTTTTCTAGCAGAGCTGGCAGAGAGCTGGGCATCTTGTGAGATGGCCCATCCCTCCCTAACTCTTAGAAGGTCCTTTCTTAAGCTAAACTGAGGCCTGCTTCCGTATCTCTCATCCATTTCTCCTAATTCTGCCTTCCAGGCCCCTAGAGAAACAGGGCAACTGCCTCATCCCCACAGCAGACCTTTGTTGAGGGGCAGGTCCCACACTTTCCATTTCCCCGGGCTGAATACCCCAGTTCTTCTGGTCATTTCCTACAGGATGTTGCTTCATAGTCCTGGTCATTAACCTCAGGACAGGTCCTAATTTGTTAACGTTCTTTCAAGTTAGTTGCCCAGAACTGAGCATAACCCTCCAGGGTGGTCTTCCCAGTGAGAATGGAAACCATCAGTGCCCACACAGCTTACAATCTGTGTTATTCATTCTGCTATCTTCATCAAAACAACTTTATGAGCCATTTTAGAAAATCCTTCATCAACCATTCTAGAAAACTCTTTCCCAGCTAGATAAAAGTTGCAAATAACTTTATTGTTCATTGCAAGAACTTCCTGAAAGACTTATCTACTCATTAATAGAAAGCATCAAATGACTGTTTACACGTTTTTGAACCCCTTGCCTCAAAGTCTTTGCCTTGTTGTGTCCCTCAGTCCCAAACTATTATGTCGTGAGCCTTCCCCAGTCCTAATCAGTCACTGCCTTCCCCCACACCCAGTTGAAAGACTCATCTTAAACCAGATTTCAAAATCCCAGTAAGTATCTTGACTTTGACTTCCTCCCAGACACCCCTAAGACTCTGCGGAAGTAGAACTCTCCCCTACTGAAGTAAGAATAAATTCAGTGTTTCCTTATCAGCAGGTTGCTTTGGTGCTATCTTAGAGAGCCAGAATTCTACCCCAGCAAGCCATAGGAAAAGAAGGACCTTCGCCTCCCTGACTGACCCTAGCTCGTTGGGGATCATCACCTTCCAGTCCTCGGACCTCCCATGTCCCCTGGGAAGCTTCTTTTCCCAGGATTTCCAAAGGGTTCCTGGGGCCGTCTCTTTCCAGGCTCTCCCGTCTTCTTGCAACTTGGGTTTTTTCCCTAGAGCTTGAGAAAGGAGCCATTAAATTTCCAGACCTGCTTCACCAGTCACCCATCATCCCACTCTCATTTCACTCAGTTGCTTTCACTCTCTCTCCCAATATAGAGATAAAGGACTATAGAAATATCAGAAATATCAGTAGGTATATAGACAGGGAGAGAGTGCTTTTCAGCCCCAGGGGCTTCTTTTACCATGCTCTCTTAGTATTTTCTCACTCAATTCTGAGCTTTAACAAGCCCAGAATGGTCATGCTGGGTTTTTTAGCACACCCTTAATTGCCTTTTCTTTTTTCTTGAAGAAATTTCAGGCCACACTCTCTGCAGCAGTCCATGTTCCATTGGATTAGCTGTGGAAGAATTCGTTTTATAAGTGAATGCATCTGGGAAATGGACTTTAAAGGCCTCCTGCCTGATGTATGACCTTGAGCTGGGTGACCTTGGGCAAGTCTATCCCCTTTGCCACCCCAGTTCCCTCCTCTATCAAGGAGGGGGTTGGGCTAGATGATCTCCAACAGCCCTATAGCGCCTTGAGATCCTGCTGTTCTGATTCCATGCCTGAAGAGAAGGCATTTGGAAGAAAATATGCTTTCTGTTTTTAATTATAAAAACAAAATATGCTTGTAAAACAAAAGTATGCAAAACCTAAAATGTCGGTGTTCCTTCCTTCTCCATCAATCCGCCTGGAGACAGTCTTTTGGGGGCAGTATTTGCCAAGTGTACTCAGTGCATGCTTTATGATGATATTTACCCCACTGACCTCCAATTCACCGGGACAACTGAGGACTGCTCTGAGAAGAAACTGTGTCTGTTCTTATACTTTCTCTTTTCCCTGGAGGAAAATTGCAGAATGTTTTGTGTTGTTTAAGAGGCTCTGCTGCCAGGACTTCCCTGGTGGCGCAGTGGTTAAAAATCCGCCTGCCAATGCAGGGGACAGGGATTCGAGTCCTGGTCTGGGAAGATGCCACATGTAGTGGAGCAACTAAGCCGGGGCACAACAATTACTGAGCCTGCGCTCTGCAGCCCGCGAGCCACAACTACTGAGCCCGTGTGCAACAACTACTGAAGCCCACACACCTAGAGCCCGTGCTCCACAACAAGAGAAACCACCACAATGAGAAGCCCGCACACCACAACAAAGAGTAGCCCCTGCTCACCACAACTAGAGAAAGCCCGTGCACAGCAACAAAGACCCAACGCAGCCAAAAATAAATAAATAAATAAATAAATTAATTAACATTAAAAAAAAAAGAGACTCTGCTGCCTAGGACCTCACCTATGTCTTTGTCAGAAAATTGGACCCAGCCATTTGCAGCAACATGGATGGACCTAGAGATTATCATATTAAGTGAAGTCAGACAAAGACAGACAAATACCATATGATATCACTTATATGTGGAATCTAGCAAAATGATATAAATGAACTTTCAAACTTATGGTTACCTATTTACAAAATGGAAATAGACTCACAGACATAGAAAACAAACTTATGGTTACCAGAGGAGATAGTGGGAGGGGAGGGGTGGAGATAATTAGGAGTTTGGGGTTAACATATACACACTACCATGTATAAAATAGATGAACAACAAGGACCTGCTGTATAGCACAGGGAACTGTATTCAATGCCTTGTAATAACCTATAATAGAAAAGAATCTGAAAAAGAATATATGTATGTACATATATGTACATATATATGTATATATAACTGTATATATAACTGAATCTCTTTGCTGTATACCTGAAGCTAACACAACATTGTAAATTAACTATACTTCAATTTTAAAAAATGGTTATTGGGAAAAAAAACAGGACACAGTATCCTGGCCTTAACCCAAGACTTGGATTTGCAGGGACCAAGACACCAGGAGAGTCAGTGACCAGGGCTCTGACTGTCACTTGGCAACCATGGCTGGATAGTCAGGCCCAGTGACTAGAGCCTAGGACAGTAATATTGATCTCAGCACTTTGCTCTTCCCACAAAACATGAACATTACCTTCTTGTGTGTCTAAAGTTTTACTCACTGGTGTTGGACTCTGTACCAGAGACCTGAGACAATACAAATTGCTGGAGAATAACATAGAGATGCATTTTTGTTATCCTCCATTCTGGGGAAGCAGCTCATTAGGGAGAGATTGATCAAGGGCGCTGACTGCGAAAGCTCTTAGCCACAAGCTTAACTCTGTAGCTCACTCCTGGCCTCAAGGAAGGTCAGATCTGAGAGAGGAGGAGTAAACAGAACCCAGTGTGGCTCCAGGAGGGGGATCTGGACAAGGCCATGCAGATGTGCGTGTGAGGTGTGACTCAGAGGTGAGGAAGGGGCAGGTGCTGGGAGAGGTGTGCAAACAAGGGGGACATACTGGACTATTCATAAGGCAGAGGGGGCGGGGAGGAGGGCTCGGCCACAGGACACTTTGGGGGCTTAAATAGGGAAACAGATTGTGGGTCAGTTGGCTGAACTTGGCCCATGACAGAGAGCAAGCCACGCCACACCACCAGTCCTGGGCCTCAGTCCCTGAGGGACCTGGAGAAACTCACTGAGAGTTACAGAAGCAGAGGGCGAAAAAAGCAAAGGACATTAAGATACTTGCCATGATACCATTCACTCATTCATTCATCCGTTCGCTCAACAAATGTTTACTGAACCTTTTGTATGTACCAGGCACTGTGCTAGGCCCTGAGGATATCATGGTAAATAAGAGAGATGTGGTCCCTGCTCTTACGAAGGCTTCAGTTTAGTGAAGGAGGCATACGTTGAATTAATTTCAAGGTGAATCGTTAGGCAGAAGGGTGGGAGCAGAGCGGGTGGAGTTTGGGTGTGGACAGGGTCAGAGAGTGACCAGCCTTGCAGGCCAGAGGACAGAGGGGGCAGGTGCTTACAAAGAGCTAAACCTTGTGGGGTGGGGTTGAGTAAGGTTGTTGGCATGATTCTGGGGAGTGAAGATGGGACGGGAGCTGTAGCTTCTAGGAGAGTCTGGCAGGTACGTCTAGCTGGGTCAGTACTAGATTGGACGTGTGGGGAATGGAGAGCTGGGAGTAGTGGATGACCCTTGGGTTTACAGCTTGGGGCACTGAGCGAGGTTGGGGTAGGAGGGTAGGAGTGAGGAACAGCGGCAGGGGATATGCCTCACACAGTCTCTTCAGCTCCAGATCACACAGTCACGTGGGCTCTGATTCTGAGATGGAGATCAGAGGCTCTTCAGGATGAAAGCACTTCCTCTCTACAAAGCTACTAGGAAGGAGCTAGCAATCTTCTCGAGCAATCTGCTCTTCTCGAGGATTAATTCCTCCTCAGTGTTTCCTTCTAAACAATGAGTTGAGATAACCCAAATTAGGAATTGGACTTTGGAAGGAGAGACTCAGGAGCACTTCCTTAAAATGGGGGGATGGGTAAAGTCGATGGGAAGCTAGGACCCCAGGAGTGACAGGGAGTGGGACAGTGCAAAGCATCTCAACAACCCTGTGGGAAAATCCATTTCTCCTATGATCTCACCTGGCAGTGGATATTCCACATGCTTGGTTTCCCCATCTGTCAAATGGCAGCAGTCATCTCACAGGATTGTGGAGAGAAATAAATTAGGCAAAGCATGTTAGGGCCCCAAGCACCACCTGAAATGCAGCAGGCTCTTGGTAAATGTTAGTTTCCATCCTACCCTCTTGGCTTCAACCAGCTCCTGCAGAATTGAGGATATTATAGACTGCCCTAGCTTATGATGCAGAGTGAGGCAAGTACGTTGAATTCCTTGAGGACCTGCACAGTATTATACAAACAGAGGTATAATTACCATCAAGATGATGGTAACTCATGGTAATAATTACAATGAAATGTGAGCTGTGGGGGTCAGTAGGCTTGTAAACAGCAGGGATAGCTGGGAGTCCCTTTGCAACAACTATGGATAGGAACAGGGTGGCTGGCTAGAAGAGCTTGGGACATGGTCAGAAGGGCTTGGGATTGAATCTTGACTCTGCCACTACTAACTATGTGATCTTATGAAACTACGCGACCTCTCTGGGTCTTATCTTCTCATCTGAACAATATGGATAATGCCATCCAGCTCATAGAGTTGGCCCCAGCAAGCGAGCTAACATGTAGAGCTCCTGGTATCCCCCAGGCAGAAGAACACAGTGTCAAATCCAGGTAAAGGAATAATTTAACTTCATAGTGCTTTAGGTTTCTCTTCTGTGAAATAGGGATATTAATAGTATCTGCTTCCTAGGTTTGATAACTAAATTATTTAATGCGAGGAAAATACATACAATACCTGACCTTGTCAATGGTAATTATTACCAAAATAGGTACTCTAGAGAGCTGGCTCTGCCCCCCCACTCCAGGCCTCCTCTGACTTTACCCGTGGTGTGGAAAGAAGGCTACTTTAGAGCAGGAGTGTCCTGGATTCCAGAGAGGTTTTTTTTTTTTTTTTTTTTTTTTTGCGGTACACGGGCCTCTCACTGTCGTGGCCTCTCCCGTTGCAGAGCACAGGCTCCGGACGCACAGGCTCAACGGCCATGGCTCACGGGCCTAGCCGCTCCGCGGCACGTGGGATCTTCCCAGACTGGGGCACAAACCCGTGTCCCCTGCATCGGCAGGCGGACTCTCAACCACTGCACCACCAGGGAAGCCCTCCAGAGAGTTTTGTACCATCTCATAGATCCCATAGGGAGCAGCCTAGAAGTCATTTGGGAAAGATGGCTCAGTAGAGCTTGTGATGATTTTACAATTCTAAGGCCTACCCTTCTCCTCTAGGGAGTAGAGATAGTGCCTGTATTAGTCAGAGTTCTCCAGAGAATCAGAACCAACAGGATATGTATACATATTTATTTATTTGGAGGAATTGCCTTCCTCTCCCAATCTGGAGGCTTAGTAAATCCAAAGTCTGTGGAGTAGGCCAGCAGGCTGGAGACCCAGGGAAGAGATGCAGTTTGAGTCCAAAGGCAGTCCACTGGTAGAATTCCTATTGCTCAGGGGAGGTCAGTCTTTGTTCTAATCAGGCCTTCAACTGTTTGGATGAGGCCCACCAACATTATGAAGGGCAATCTGCTTCACTCAAAATCCACCAATTTAAATGTTCATCTCATCCAAAAAACACCTTTATAGGAAACATCCAGAAAAATGTTTGACTGAAGATCTGGGCACCATGACCCAGCCAAGTTAACAGACATAAAATCAACCATTGTAGCTCTTTTCTTCTACTTTTTTTCTTTGGCAAAACTTCTGGGTTCAAATTAAAGCTTTGGAAGAAGGAGGAACATCCTTAACTTCCCATGGGCCCAGAACAGACCCTAGGACCCAGAACTGTCACTGGGAAGTAAGGCTCACTCACTTCCCTTGAGATGACTTAGTATCAGCCTAGAGATCAGTGACTGCATCTAGAGATGGAGAAGCAGACCAGAGACAGGGAGTAACTTACCCCAGGTCACACAGCAGAGCCAGCCCTACAGCCTGGGGCTCCCAACCAGCTCCATGTTCTCAGAGTGGGTGTTGACTGTACTCTCCTAACCCCCAAAATGTTGATGTCTACAGAGGCCTCTGGCTGCTCTCTGCCCTGTCTCTGAAAGATCAGCCGTTCCTCTAGGGAATCCTTCCAGCCTTTTATTTCCAGAACACACTTTTTCCCAAAAGTATTGCCTTCTGCTGAGCTGGACTGGACTGACATCAATGACATTAATTTGCACTAAGGAGAAGTTAATGATTTTCCCCCTTCAGATATCAGGAGGCTTCCTGAAGCCTGTGGTCAGATAAGCTGTTTTGTTTCCTCTGCAGAAAGTTCCTCAGGAGGATCACAGAATCCTGGAGTAGGAAGGAGTTTCTAGAAGAGTTTATTTTCTCCAATTCCTTTACTTTGCAGATGGAGGGGCAAAGGACCCAAGATAGGGAAGTAACATGCCCCAGATACCAGGACACACAGCTAATCAGTTGCTCTTGTACTGTTCTCTTCCTTCATCAGGATTTGGTCCTGGGAAGAAGGAGCCTGGGGCTGGCTGAGGCAGACAAGTGGAGAGGAAATGTTCCCCGGAAGCCCTCCTATAGTCCAGGTGAGATGCAATGGGGGGCTGGGCTCTCCGCTTGCAGGGTGGTAGGAAGGATGAAGGCTAAACGTTATATCCAAACACAGTTCTGAGGAGAACAGAGGAGCTTTAGTGACTGGTTAGATGTGAGTTGGGGAAAGGGTGGAGCTTAGGGTTCCTGTCTTGGTTTCTGGGTGGATAGAGATGACTACCCAGGACCAGGAAGTGGGTAGGAGGCAGGAGTTTTAGAGGTTGGGCAATGAGCTTTGGATACGTTAGGGGAAGTTTTCGTGGGATGTCCAGAGGAGACATTGGTAAGCAGTGGGATGTGTGAGCCTGAAGCTCAGAGAACAAGACTGAGCCTGAGATGTGGGATTCCACCAGCATGTTTTGGAAGTTGAATCCATAAGAGGGAGGATCTGCCAGGAGAGCTCACGGCCAGGTAAAAGCAGAACCAGAGCAACTCCCAGGTTAAAGCTCATTCCATGAAGCTGTATTCCCAAGGGAGGACGACCAGGGCTCACAGACACCTCCTTAAATAGGGTTTTGGTCTCACGTTCTCAGTGAGCTCCTCCTTTGACCAACATCCTGTTTATCTGTAGCTAGGACACTGTCCCTCCCTGCCCAAGAAGCAAACACCCCCATGTTCTCAGGAGTAGTAAGTACGTTTGCTGCTCTCTGTCTTGCTAAAGAGTTTCCTTACAATGGGGAGAGCTTGGCTGAGGAGGGTACAGGTGCGACTGACACCTCAGTCTCCCCACCACCCAAGGTGCTCCAGGCTGGGCAGGTCATCTGCTGAGTTCTCTGACCCCTCCCCCAGACCCAGGCAGGCCCAGAGCCTCACAGAAGGGATGGAGCAGCCACTGAGAGGCTAAGTGGCTTTCTCCGGTGCCCAGAGTGCAGCATTAAGAACCAGTGTCAGTAATTTGTCACCTTGAGTTCTTTCCAGCTGCTTGGTAATTCATGTTAAGTCCCCAGTGAGTATGTGTGCTGCTTCCTGGCAGGTTTCAAAAAATAGAGGTCAAGAGAAAATGAAAGCATTTCTGAGATTTCTTAGATCAGGTGGCTTAACCATTTTTTTAAAATTTTAAAATAACTCATTCTAGAGTTAGCAGAAATTCCATTCAGAAGGTCTCTGGCATAGCAGCATGAGTTGACAACTCTTCTTCTGAATTACACATTATTTATTCAGTGCCAACTATGAACCCGGCAGGTGACAAGCTAAACTTAACTTCCTGGTGTGTGTGTTCATGCGTGCATACACAGACACACAGACACACAGACACACACACCCTCAGAAACAAGGGAACAAGGGAGAAACAAGGGAGTGACAGCAACCTCATCTCAGGGTGGCCCCTCCAAGGAGGAGGACTAAGAATGTTGGTGGTGAGGATCTCCCTGCTCTAAATGGGGAAGGGAACTTGGCTGCAGCCCTGTGTGCCAAGCACAGTGCTAGGAGCTGACCATGTGTGATGACATTTGTTCTCCACTACAACCCATGAGGTGTGTATCACTATCTCCCTTTTACAGATGAGCAAGTAGGGACTTTGAGGGTGGTAGTAACCCACCTAAAGCCTTGAACCCAGTCTCCAATTAAAAATCCAGAGCTCTTTTCAATACCGCTTTAGAAGAAGGTGATGGCTATTGTGGAAGCTAGTCTCCAAGATGGCCCCAGTGAACTACTCTCCGTTGTGACACCCTTGAGTATGTGCCTCGTATGCTGAATCAAGGCTGGCCCCGTGTAACCAAATAAATGAGGCAGAAGCGATGCTGTGTGACTTCTGAAGCTAGGTCATAAGAAGCCTTCCAGTTTCTTCATCTCTTAGAATGTTTGCTCTGGAAGAAGCCAGCTGTCACGTAAGAAGTCTGACTTCCCTGGGACTGCCATGCTGTGAGGAAGTCCAAGCTAACCACATGAAGAGCCTACATGGAGAGAGGGAGATGCCCAGCCAGCCCCTAGCTGTTCAAGCCATCTCAGCTGAAGACAAAACATGAAAGCAAACAAGCCATTTTAAATGTCCCTATTCAGTCAAGTCTTCAGATGACTTTAGTCCCTCAGCTGCCACCTGACTGCAACCGCATGAGGAATCTCAGGTAAGAAGAGCCAGGTGAGGCCAGGCAACCCTTAGAATAATGGAAAATAATACATTTTGTTTTAAACGACTGTTTTTGAGTGGTTTGTTGCACAGCGATAACTGAAACAATTGGGCTTCAGGATTATTTCATCTATTATAGTCACTATGACCAATTTTTATTAACCAGTTACCATATGTCAGGCACCGCACTAAGCATTCTACATTTGTTATTCCAATTGATTTTCACAAGAACTTTATGAGACAATGCTTATTATTATTCACTTTACTTGTTTTACATATGAGAACGTTTCAGAGATGTTAAGTAATAAACCCAAGGTCACACAGCTAGCAAGTAAAAAGGCCAGGATTCAAGCCCCAACAATCCAACTCTAAATGTCATGCTATTTCACACTGCTCTGCTCTGTGACTAGATGCAGGTGACTCAGGGGACTGACCCCTAATGGATGGACTCAGATCCGGGGGATTTGCCTTGGAAAGTCTCACTTTGCCTAGAGAGCTTGTTCTGGAAGGCTTGGAGCAGCCACCTGGGTTCGTGCTGAGTCTCCCGGGGACAAGCAGCCAGGGGGTTGTGAATTCATTCATGTGGAGAAACAAATGGTTCTGACCTTTTCTTTTTAAAATGTTTTTCAAGGGAAGTCAGTGCTGCCAGCAGGGTCTAGATTGATGGCTTTGGATGCTGAGAAGTAGAGCCTCCACCCTGCATCGCTTCACTTGGTACCTTGGGTCAGATCAGCCAGAGACACAGCGGGGCCCGGAAATGTCATGTCTATTACCTATTCAGAACAGTCTCCCTCCCTTTTCTCCCCACCTTTATTGCTTTTCTCATCTGTGGGACATTGGGGGCCGACTTAAATTTCCTGTCCTCAGAGCAAAAGAGATGGGAAGACCAGGAATCCAGCCACAAGAAATGAGAGGGCAGAGATGAGGACAGGAAATAGGATAGGGGTGGAGGACCACGGCTCTGAGTGAAGATGTGTGAACCAACACTGTTGGTTCCCCCGGCTAGGCCCGGGGCATGCACCAGGCTAGAGAGACACAGGCCCGTGCTCTGCGATGACATGGCCCTCCGTGGGTAGCTGGGAGACAGAACACTGGGCACCAGGGACTGTGGCCCACATTTGCGGTGGCAGCTTTCGTTCAGGGCCGAAGTGCTGATCTTCTGCGAGTGCTGCTGGTTTTCTCTCTTTCCTCCAGCTGGGCCTCTGCGTGGTGCCTGCCCCTGCACCACACACACGCGCGCGCACACACACATACACACACACGCGCGCGCACACACACACACACACAAGCACGCACGCACGCGCACGCGCGCGCACGGCTGTCCTCAGAGTGCATCCTGATGCAGGCAGAGGGGTGAGGGACGTGGGTCAGGAATCGCATTGAGACACGATGAGAGGCACAAGATCGCCTCTACTCTCAGGAAGAAGTGTTAGCCTGGTGGGAAAGTCCTGCACATTCCAGCCTCAGGAGAGCAAGCATCCAGCCTGCCCCGCTGCCTCTCCATCCCCACCTGGGTTCTGCCCTGCTCACCGGGAGCCCTCTGCCTGTACAGCTTTCATCACGGTGGGGAAAGCCTCACTTCTCCACTCCCAGTGTCATGATGTTTCCCAAATTTCAGTCCTTTAAGTACATTTTTACCATTTTTTCCATAGCCACATACTGCCTGTACTAATATTTACTTACTAGTTTTCTTTAAAATGACTCCTCCTTTATACTTAAATTAGATGATTTTAAAAGTAAAAGTATATGATGGAAAACCATTATCACTTGCCATAAATGGAAGATGCCTATACAAACAAATACAAAAACCTCAAAACAATGTCATTAAATTTTACCTACATATTGTTGTCTGCCAAGATCTAGGCTTGAGACTTGTCCTGTGTTTATTAAAATGAATGTTACTGGGCTTCCCTGGTGGCGCAGTGGTTGAGAGCCCGCCTGCCGATGCAGGGGATGCGGGTTCGTGCCCCGGTCCGGGAGGATCCCACATGCCGCGGAGCGGCTGGGCCCGTGAGCCATGGCCGCTGGGCCCGCACGTCTGGAGCCTGTGCTCCGCGAAGGGAGAGGCCACAACAGTGAGAGACCCGCGTACCGCACAAAAAAAAAAAAAAAAAAAAAAAAAGAATGTTACTATCTGTTAAAAATGCCCCAGTGGAAACCTTCCTTAATGTAGACTAAAAATGTCAAAGAGAATGAAAAAGAGCAAAATCTTCTTGCTATGCAATTTAATGCTATTCAGCATGGTGTTTGTATCTCTCTGAAATCATTTCTTCTCCCACGCATGGCCTGTATTTCATGCTTTGATAGTTACTGCCCGGCTCAATCCTGCTGTGTCTTTAAAGACCAGCTCAGAGGATTTTCTTACCACTCTTGTCCATGTCTTTCTCTTCTTTCTCTAAATATTTATAGTAACAGATATCATTTGATAGTGAACAGGTATGATTTATTATAACACTTATGGTAACCTAACTGTCACCTAATTGTTCTGGGGCTCCATGTTCTAGTTTTACAGGGTCTCACCCTCCTAGAATGCAATAACTGTGAACTCTTTTATCTGGTGTGAGAGTGTGTGTGTATGTGAAGGGAGAGTGATGAGGATTTCACACAGTATCTTTCATGTTGCTGAGCACAAAGGTGATGTTTGATTTACCCTGCTGAGTTAAATGAAACTCCCTTTACTGCTAATTATAATTGTGTTGCTCTTAAGTTGATCTTTTTACCATCATATCAAATAATATGTATAAAAAATAAAAAAAGGGGCTTCCCTGGTGGCGCAGTGGTTGCGCGTCCGCCTGCCGATGCAGGGGAACCGGGTTCGCGCCCCGGTCTGGGAGGATCCCACATGCCGTGGAGCGGCTGGGCCCGTGAGCCATGGCCGCTGAGCCTGCGCGTCCGGAGCCTGTGCTCCGCAACGGGAGAGGCCGCAGCAGAGGGAGGCCCGCATACCACAAAAAAATAAAAAATAAAAAAAATAAAATAAATAAAAAAATAATTTCCCAGCTCAGCATATTTATTACTTACAATGTTCCACACAACACAGTTCTGCCATAACAAAAAACTTGCAAAATCACTTCCGTTCTATATAAAGGCTGAGCTGTCTGGAGTCGGAATTATATACGTTAGAGAGGGAAAGCATTGGAGATTTCTGAACCAACTTTATCCTTCAGTCTCTTACTTATCCATTCAGCAGAAGTTGACAGAGCACTGACCACATAACAAACACTAGGGGAATAAAAATGAAGAATACTTTGTGTTTCTGATTTGGAGAAGCTCATTATTTAGAAAAAGAGGTGACATGAAAACCAATCATTACAATTTGATGCAAACGCAGTAATGCAGGTATCCACCATGGGCTATGGGAACCGGGAGAGAGGTGGGGTTTTTTTGTTTGTTTTTTTAACATCTTTATTGGAGTATAATTGCTTTACAATGGTGTGTTAGTTTTTGCTTTACAACAAAGTGAATCAGTTATACATATACATATGTTCCCATATCTCTTCCCTCTTGCGTCTCCCTCCCTCCCACCCTCCCTACCCCACCCCTCTAGGTGGTCACAAAGCACCGAGCTGATCTCCCTGTGCTATGCGGCTGCTTCCCACTAGCTATCCACCCTACGCTTGGTAGTGTATATATGTCCATGCCACTCTCTCACTTCACAGCCTTACTAGAGCATGGCCTTGAGGATATGGGGAGGGGGAAGGGTAAGCTGTGACGAAGGGAGAGAGGTTTTGATTCTGACTAGGAAAGCTGGAAAAGGTAGCACAAAAGAGATGACCTTGGAGTTAAACTTTGAAAATGAGCCAGACTTGTCAGAGAAAGGGCATCCCAAGCCAAAGAATGAGCAGGAACAAGCGTATGGAAGCTTGCATGTTGGTGTTTTAGATGTGGCCATGACTAAAGGTGGTTAGAGAATGGAGCACCTGGAGAGGGGGACAGAAGATAGAATGAGAGATAGGGGCCAAACTGTGAAGGTCTTTACATGCCTGGCAGTGGGGAGTTGTAGAAGGTCCTTAAATAGGAATGTATAACAGAGATGGCTAGTCACTACCACAATGTTTATACTTCCCTTCCTTCTTTTTTTACAGAACTCTGCTGTTTAGCTGGGGCCTATTAATTTCCAAACCAAAACACGATATTCCTCAGAGTCCCACACAGTGGGAGGCAGTCATGAGAATAGGTTTTGACAGAAAGATATAAGCAGAGTGTTGTGTGGAACATCTAGGAAGGCTGCTGAAAGGGAGACGAGTTAGCCAGGTGAGACCCCGTTTCCCCTTCTGCATTTTTTCTTCTTTTGGTTTGAAACTTGGACATGATGGTTGGCGTTCCAGCAATCCTTTTGGACTAGAAAGTCACCCTGATGAGGAAAACCGAAACTGAAAATGATGGAGTAGAATGAAGAGCCACCAACCCTGTGTGTCACCTTGTCTTTTAGGTGAGAAAGAAAGAAGTTTTCATGTTGTTAAAATTATTGTTATTTGGGGGTTTTATAATATTCAGCCAAACCTAATCTTAACAAATACAGGGAGTCATGGTCTCTCTGACTTAAAGACCATGTCTGATGACTCCAATATCTGGGTATGCTTTGGATCTGCTTATGTATATTTTTTTCTCTTGGTTTTCATCATTTGATCTTGCCTCTTGGTATCCCTGGCAATTTTGGATTGAAAACAAAACGTTGTAGAGAACCACACTGTTTTAAAAAGCAGCTGCTAGCCACATGAAGCTATCTGAATTAAAATTAAATTATGAATTCAATTCTTCAGCTACACTAATCACATTCCAAGTGCCCAATAGCCACATATGGCTAGTATTGGGCAGTGCAGGTTATAGAACATTTCCATCTTTGCAGGAAATAGACATTGCTGGTATAGAGATTATTTGATGCTCTAGAGGATATTACTTTCCTCCAGAGAGGAAACTCTCATTTCCGACCAGCAGTTAGGCTAGGAACTCCTTTGTTTGATAGACCCTCCACTCCATCTTTGGTCTCTCTGGCCCCATGAGATTGTTGAATGGCCTGCTCAGCTTCTCAAACTCCAGACTGCTGCTTACGAAAAGGGCAAATGCCTCAAGAAGGCCTTATGTCAGCTTATCTCCGTGTACTTCCCTTCTTTCCAGAATCTTGGCCCTTCACATTTTTGGTCTTGGTAGCTATTCAGTGACTTCAACTGGATTTTTTAAATATAGATACATTGTATCTAATTTTCAAGTTATTATTGGCAGGAAGTTGGTCTTATACAAGCTAGTCTGCATAGCTGGAAGCAGAATTCACCTCTGTTTTAGGCTTATGCCTCTGGGGGCAGTGCAGAGAAAGTCCGGTAGGGTATTCTAGGGAAAAGGCAATGAGGACTTGAACTCAGCACAAGCAGGGAAGGAGGGGAAATTTGAGAAATCTGGGCAATTTAGGAAAGTAGAGTTAGCTGGAATCAGTCTCAGATTAGAAGTGGGCATGAGAGAGAGGAAGAAGAATTCAAGGATGGCTTTCAGGTCATGGCCCTCAGATGTCCTGGGCAACAGGGTGGATGCACCCTTCTAAGGTGATCTCAAGGACTGGGGCCTGGGGAGAATTCTTTCTGGTGGCTTTGGAGGCAACCACATCAAGTGTGCTGTGTACAATGCCCTGTGCCACAGGGAGATCAGCTCGGTGCTTTGCGATCACCTAGAGGGGTGGGATAGGGAGAGTGGGAGGGAGATGCAAGAGGGAGGGGATATGGGGACATATGTATACGTATAGCTGATTCACTTTGTTATAAAGCAGAAACTAACACACAATTGTAAAGCAGTTACACTCCAATAAAGATGTTAGAGGAAAAAAGAAAAACAAATGCCCTGTGCCAGTGATACTGGAGGTGCCATCTGTTATGTCTGGTGGTTAGTGGCAGGGCAGCAGTGCCTTCTCCAGGCTAGTTCAGTAGCATAATTTTAGTATGATTCTGGCTGCTTTGCTTCTTCCTCTTCCCCTTTCTCTCCTCTTCCTCCTCTCTCCCTCCTTCCTCTTCCCCTCTTTCTTCTCCTTCTCCATACTCCTTTATTTCTTGCTTCTCCAGCCTTTGGGGCAATTCTGATACCCTTAGAAAGAACTGATTTTCTCTTTCTGGAGTCCATTTCTATGCCTTGCAACCCAGAACTCTGATGGATAAAGATGTGTACACTCAAAATATTCAATTTGTGCATGACAAAGGATTTTCTCCCCATGGATTAAATTTCTTAATATAACTTATAAGCACACTTGTGCTGTTTTTCATGTATTCTCAAAAGTGATGGCGAAAGGCCAGAATGTAGAGACGAAGGGTAGAACAGAATGGCTTTTTCAAGCAATGGGAGTGTAACAAATATCTATTGCTCAGTTGAAACCATGAGAATGGCTACTATTTCCCAGACATTGTGTAGCCTGAGAAAGATAGCTGATGAGTTTTTATTTAGTCTATCGCCTTCATCAGTCAAGGTGAGATGCTCCCTTCTGGGGATGCCGAGCTAATTCCAGGGATTTGGGATATATGACTTCCTCCTAGCATGCTGCCCTGCTGGTCAAGCAGAGACCAGCCCAGCATCGACCCTTCAGCTGGGAAGCAGCAGGGTCTCTGCTGGGCCTGGGCAGGACTGGTCTGTCCTGAGTTTCAGTACTCTGCTTCCTGCAGGGCCTGGAGGCTGTCTGAGGAGCAAACCATTCAGTCTCCCTGGGGCCGGTGGTCTAAACTGGGAGCCCAGGGTCTAGAGGCCAGATTTAGGGTGATTTTTGCCAGTCTCAGCCTATCCATAGTGGTGCTATCAGCTAGAAATGCTGCGGAGAACACTCACCTGGGCCTGGGTTCTGCTTTTGGAACCAGTGCTATGGCTGGACTGACTCTTGTGGTTCTTATTATGATTGCAAGATGGCATCAGACATAACCATCAGGAAACTTTGAAGCAGACAAGGTTTATTATTCACAGGCCTGGAGGGTACATGGCATGCCCTGGGCCACACAGTGCGGTCACAGGGGTAGGAGGGGATGGGATGGGGAGAAAGAGACAGAGAGATAGAGAGAACATGCTGGACCAGGGTTCTTCTTCCACTGGGGCAGAGGTGAGGGGACTAGGGTTTCATGAGGTTACTCTTTATCGGTGCATTTAAAACATAAGAGCAGGAATTAAAGCACAGGGAGAAAAGAAAAAAAAAGTGGTCCAATGGTCAGTTACCTAAATCAACCAAAGATTTTTATATTTTTATTTTTTTAAATAATTAATTTATTTTTGGCTGGGATCTTCGTTGCTGCGCACAGGCTTTCTCTAGTTGTGGCGAGCAGGGGCTACTCTTCATTGTGGTGCATGTGGGCTTCTCATTGCAGTGGCTTCTCTTGTTGTGGAGCATGGGCTCTAGGCGCGCGAGCTTCAGTAGTTGTGGCACGTGGGATCAGTAGTTGTGGCTCACAGGCTTAGTTGCTCCATGGCATGTGGGATCTTCCCAGACCAGGAATCAAACCTATGTCCCCTGTATTGGCAGGCAGATTCTTATCCACTGTACCACCAGGGAAGTCCCAACCAAAGATTTTTAAACAGAGGAACTCCAAGGGAAGCAGCCTGGCTCTTAATCCAGTGAGGGTGACATCTCTGCTGTGGATGCCTTGGCAATCAAAGCTTAAGTCAGGCACTTGCCTTAGAAAAAAGAAAACCATCTGTCAGGGCTCACACCGCACAGGGCATCACTGAGTCAGCGTGGCCCTCGGAGCCAACAGACCACAGGGGAGGTGGGGAGGATGCCTGACAGCTGGGCTCTGCTGCTCCAAGCTGAGCACAAGTCAGGTCCTGCGGCACCCTGCTGGCCACGTGCAGGCAGTGGGGCTTTACTCTGGGAGCACTGAAGGTCAGTAAGTTTAGTGATATAATTTGCACTTTCAAAAACTGACTCCAACTGGAAGTAGATGGGAGGGAAGAGACTGTTATGAAATCAGTTAGGATCTGCTGGCTAGTTTCCACGTGAGAGAGGATGCAGATTCACACAGGAGAGAGTGGAAGGGGCGCAGGGGAGGGCAGGGAGCTGACAGACATTTCAGAGGCAGAAATGACGGAATGTGGGCAAGATCTAGGGTGACTGTTAGATGTTCCTCCTTAAGGCAGGCCCCCGAGAAGAAACACAAGATATGGAGCGAAAATGATGAGTGCTGTTTGGATACGGTGGTTTGAGGTGTCTGTGGGACCTTCAAGGCAGTGGGACCGACTGTGAGCCAACTGTGAGCCCTAAGCATCAAGGGCAAGTTCTGGGGGAGAGATTTGGATTTTGGAGTCCTTGGTCAGAGCTGGCCTCTGTCTGGATCACCCCTCCCCCAGACTCCCTACTGAAGGCCTGGGTGTCTTCATGTGGGCCGCCCCCTGAGGCTGGACTTACTCGCCACCTTCTGCCAGGACCTCTCCAGATGACCCACCATGCCCTGTGGGCTGGCCGTGTCTGTGGGCCCCAGTCCTCACAATCCATCTCAGCCTGCCTTTCAGGAGCTGGAGTTCTGCCAGGGACCGGCCCAGCCAGCTCAGTCCTCTAGCTTGGAGAGGGCAAGGGCTCACAGTCTCATGGGACTTCTACCTTCTCAGAGCTAACCGTCCGGGCAAACTCACAGCCCTCGTGAGAAACACCCAGGACAGCTTCAAAAGCATATGCAAGGGAGGACCAATTGTCAGAGGAAGTGTGAATGTGCTGGAAGACTCTTGAGGAAAGTTACATCAACTTAGGCTGCAGCGCAGTCTTTTAATTACATAAAAGAACTAGGGGCTTCCCTGGTGGCGCAGTGGTTGAGAATCTGCCTACCAATGCAGGGGACACGGGTTCGAGCCCTGGTCTGGGAAGATCCCACATGCCGCGGAGCAACTGGGCCCGTGAGCCACAACTACTGAGCCTGTGCATCTGGAGCCTGTGCTCCGCAACAAGAGAGGCCGCGATAGTGAGAAGCCCATGCACCGCAATGAAGAGTGGCCCCCGCTTGCCACAACTAGGGAAAGCCCTCGCACAGAAACAAAGACCCAACACAGCCAAAAATAAATAAATAAATAAATAAATATTAAAAAAAAAAAAAAAGAACTAGAAAGAGCCTCGGCCTTGTCAACAGCAGACCTGAGTCCAGTCTCTCGCTCCCTGAATCACCTTGGGTGGGTCACTCTCTCCTCGGCAGCCTCCTCATCTGTAAAATGAAGGAAGTGGAGCCAGTTGTTAGGGGTTGTTAGTTCTGTAACCTATGAACTGACCTCACCCAACTGCTTGCAGTCTGCAGATAAGGGTTCCCTAAGACACAAAGCTCTAATTAGAACTCAAAGTCTTGAAGACCTTAAAGTCTTGGCAAACCAACACCCAATGGAGTCAGGGGAAGCTTCAGGGAAGAAGAGTTGGGAGTAGCAGACGGGGAGAGAAGCTTTGCAGGTGCCGGAAGAAAGGTACAGAAGGGAAACACTCACGGTATGTATCGAGGTGCAGTGAGGGACTGGCTTTGGGGGCGGGCAGGCAGGCCCCTTATCCTCCCATCAGGCATGGGAATCGTTGTCACGTGTAACCTCTCAGAAGGCAGGAGGGGGATCTGTACAGATGAATGACCAAGTCCCCTCATCTCTCAGCTGGAGAAACGGAGGATAATGGTGCTGGCCCAGGGCCTCGTGGAAGGTCTCCTGACTCTGAGTCTGGGACTTGTTCTATCTCCTGGATTTATCTGTGAGTCTTTAGAGGACTGACACACCTGTCTTCCTTATCTCCCAGGTGCCTCGTGCAGGCTTCTGTACCCAGACGTGTTTCATGAATGCTCAGCAGGAACAAAGAACCGGCCAAAGAACTTTGAAGGATTCTGTTCAGCGTGCTGAGCAAGAGCAGCCATTTTGGGGGAGACTTGGGGAATTTTCCAGAGCTTTGGAGGCCTGGCACGGCTCGTGGTGGACCTACAGGAATAAATCGCTTGCCTCTGTGAAATGAATTAACTCTCCCCAGGCACCAAGTGGCGAGAGAAAGAAGTCATTCACTAAATGGCCCCTTCCTGCCACACAAGAACACATGTGCTTCACGTGGGCACGGAAATCACTTCTTGCAGGAATATTTCTGAAGAGAATCATTTCATCAGGGCTTCTGGAGTCGTGACGAGAGCCAGCCCTGTGATGCCACAGCCAGCCAGCCCTAGAGAGAGGTAGCTCCCCTTTCTTTTTATTAGAGGGACCTCAGGCCAGGGTGGAGAGAAACTATGCTTGTGACAATTAAATATTGTCTTCTCCCACCCAGCCATTCTCAAGACTGAGGCCCAGAGAAGAGAGGGAACCCCTAGAGCCATTTAGGGGTGGAGCTGGGACAAAAGGACCCCTGACTCCAGTTCAGGCTCTGCCCTCGACTGACCTCTCAGGGTCCTGGCACGTCCTCCCTCCGGGTCACTGGGTTAGTCACTGGACCACCCCCCCATGCCTCTTTATTGCCTCTCATTTTTTGTCTCTCAGTACTTTCTTTATTTGTTTGTTTTTGTTTCTTTATTGAAGTATAGTTGGTTTACAGTGTTGTGTTAGTTTCTGCTATACAGCAAAGTGATTCAGTTTTATACATAAATATATATATGTATGTATGTATGTATATATTCTTTTCCATATTCTTTTCCCTTGTAGGTAATTACAATATATTGAGTATAGTTCTCTGTGCTATATAGTAGATTCTCATTTTTATCTATTTTATATACAGTACTCTGTATATGTTAATCCCAAACTCCTAATTTATTCCTCCCCCACCCCCTTTCCTCTTTGGTAACCGTAAGTTTGTTTTCTATAACTGTGAGTCTATTTCTGCCTTGTAAATGAGTTCCATTATATCATTTTTTAAGATTCCACATGTAAGTGATAGCATATGATATTTGTCTTTATTGTCCCTCACATTTCTTTTCTTTTTTTCTTTTTTTAAATAAATTTATTTATTTGTTTGTTTGTTTATTTTTGGCTGCATCGGGTCTTCGTTGCTGTGCGCAGGCTTTCTCCAGTTGCGGTGAGTGGGGGCCACTCTTCACCGCAGTGCCCAGGCCTTTCACCGCAGTGCCCAGGCCTTTCACTGCGGTGGCCTCTCCCATTCCATAGCATGGACTCTAGGCGCTCGGGTTCAGCAGTTGTGGCTCGTGGGTTCTAGAGAGCAGGCTCAACAGTTGTGGCGCACAGGCCCAGTTGCTCCGAGACATGTGGAGTCCTCCCCCATCAGGGCTCGAACCCATGACCCCTGCATTGGCAGGCGGACTCCCAACCACTGTGCCACCAGGGAAGCTTTTTTTAAATAAATTTATTTATTTGTTTGTTTGTTTATTTTTGGCTGCATCGGGTCTTCGTTGCTGTGCGCAGGCTTTCTCCAGTTGCGGTGAGTGGGGGCCACTCTTCACCGCAGTGCCCAGGCCTTTCACCGCAGTGCCCAGGCCTTTCACTGCGGTGGCCTCTCCCATTCCATAGCATGGACTCTAGGCGCTCGGGTTCAGCAGTTGTGGCTCGTGGGTTCTAGAGAGCAGGCTCAACAGTTGTGGCGCACAGGCCCAGTTGCTCCGAGACATGTGGAGTCCTCCCCCATCAGGGCTCGGACCCATGACCCCTGCATTGGCAGGCGGACTCCCAACCACTGTGCCACCAGGGAAGCCCTATTGTCCCTCGCTTTTCATTGCAGGTGCTTTTCCTGTGCCCACAGGGCCCCAGCAGGGAACCTGGGAACATCAGGAACCCTCCCTGCCCCTCCACAGGTGAATCAAGTCTGCTCCTCTTTGTTTCCAAGCCACCAGAGCTCATCTTTTGTGGAAAAGACTTAGAACTTATCATTCTTTGGGAATGAGAATTTTGAACAAAGAACCAGGAACATGAGGCAGTAGAAAAGAGACTGGTGTGTATCCTGAATGGGACCCCTTTGCTCAGGCTACCTCATTTTGTATATATAATATATATGTTACAATAACCCTGTTGAGGTGGGCATTGAAAATATCAATTTACAGATGAGGAATATGAGACTTAGAGACATTTTTTAAATTGCCCGTGTTCACCATCTACCAAGTAAGACCTCATATCAGGAAATCCTAGAACCTCATAGTTGAAACTCTCCTTAAAGTCAATCCACCTGGTCAATTGCTCCCCGTCCTCTCAGTGATTTTCTTTTTTTGTGGTATGCGGGCCTCCGTCTGTTGTGGCCTCTCGCGTTGCGGAGCACAGGCTCCGGACGCGCAGGCTCAGCGGCCACGGCTCACGGGCCCAGCCGCTCCGCGGCATGTGGGATCCCCCCAGACCGGGGCGCGAACCCGGTTCCCCTGCATCGGCAGGCGGACGCGCAACCACTGCGCCACCAGGGAAGCCCACCTCTCAGTGTTTAATTTGTGTTTCCATTTCAATCTTTTGGTTGGTTTTCTCCTATCAGCAATAATTATGCTTTGCTTAAACCTCCTGGGCTACAAATCACCACCCTAGGGAAGCTGAGTTCTGACTATCTCAAGACTCCTGCTTCTCCCCCAGCAGAAGCCTCTTCAGGTTTTATATGTGGAAGCATACTTGCTCACATCACATTCGCTAACAAAAGACTTATCCATAATACAGCTGATATTTTGGTCTCCAATGGCCTTATTCCCTTGTCTTATTCTGTATTGGTTCAGAGCTCAGGTGGAGAAGATGAGTGGTATTTTTTGGATGCTCAACCTGAGCTGGGTCAATAGGATTCTATCTCCTGGGATTCTGAGTCTTGAGACACATAGGGACCAAATTTGGTTGGAAAAGGGTTATCCATAGTTGGTGAACTTAGCCACCAAGCTGCCTAGACCTACCATGGTTCCATACTTCCAAGCCTGGGCACTCAGCTCTGTTTCTGAGAGGTACTACAATCGCGCCAGCCCTTTGGTTGGATCTCGAAGAATAGATGAGATTTTTAGGCAGTGATGGAAAGAAAGCGGGGCTGGGGTAGAGGTTTTATGTAGAGCAGATGAGCAAAGGCAAGGGGTCGGAAAGCACAAGGAATGTTTAGAGAAGAGTCCAGTATAATTGGCTGAAACATACTGCATGCATAAGTGAGTAGGAGACGTGGTAGGCTAAGGCTGGCTCTTGATGGATATTGAATGCAGTTTTTTTGTGGTATGCGGGCCTCCGTCTGTTGTGGCCTCTCGCGTTGCGGAGCACAGGCTCCGGACGCGCAGGCTCAGCGGCCACGGCTCACGGGCCCAGCCGCTCCGCGGCATGTGGGATCCCCCCAGACCGGGGCGCGAACCCGGTTCCCCTGCATCGGCAGGCGGACGCGCAACCACTGCGCCACCAGGGAAGCCCACCTCTCAGTGTTTAATTTGTGTTTCCATTTCAATCTTTTGGTTGGTTTTCTCCTATCAGCAATAATTATGCTTTGCTTAAACCTCCTGGGCTACAAATCACCACCCTAGGGAAGCTGAGTTCTGACTATCTCAAGACTCCTGCTTCTCCCCCAGCAGAAGCCTCTTCAGGTTTTATATGTGGAAGCATACTTGCTCACATCACATTCGCTAACAAAAGACTTATCCATAATACAGCTGATATTTTGGTCTCCAATGGCCTTATTCCCTTGTCTTATTCTGTATTGGTTCAGAGCTCAGGTGGAGAAGATGAGTGGTATTTTTTGGATGCTCAACCTGAGCTGGGTCAATAGGATTCTATCTCCTGGGATTCTGAGTCTTGAGACACATAGGGACCAAATTTGGTTGGAAAAGGGTTATCCATAGTTGGTGAACTTAGCCACCAAGCTGCCTAGACCTACCATGGTTCCATCCTTCCAAGCCTGGGCACTCAGCTCTGTTTCTGAGAGGTACTACAATCGCGCCAGCCCTTTGGTTGGATCTCGAAGAATAGATGAGATTTTTAGGCAGTGATGGAAAGAAAGCGGGGCTGGGGTAGAGGTTTTATGTAGAGCAGATGAGCAAAGGCAAGGGGTCGGAAAGCACAAGGAATGTTTAGAGAAGAGTCCAGTATAATTGGCTGAAACATACTGCATGCATAAGTGAGTAGGAGACGTGGTAGGCTAAGGCTGGCTCTTGATGGATATTGAATGCAGGAGGGGAATTTTGACTTTATCATGCAGGAATTCAAAGACACTGAACAATGTGAAATGCAGGGGTGACATGTGCAGGGTAGACTGAGGCCAGACCAGACACTACAGAAAGGACCAGAATTCCAGTCCCAGCTGTGCCATCTTCTCAGCCTGTCTCCCCCACTCCAGTCCCACTCTCATAAGGCAACCAATACTGACAGCCAATGTGTATCTTTCACACTTTTCCTTCTGCTCACACACATACAAGCAATCATAGCACCCATCCCTCCCTTTAGAAAAGCAGACATGTTATCATATACATTACTCTATAGCTTGCTTTGTTCACTTAAATTCCACAAACATTTTCCAAGTCATTGCACACATATCTAACTCAGTTTTGTTTTTATTGGTTGCATTTTAATCCATGTATAGA
Source organism: Physeter macrocephalus (assembly GCF_002837175.3). Lineage (NCBI taxonomy): Eukaryota > Metazoa > Chordata > Mammalia > Artiodactyla > Physeteridae > Physeter > Physeter macrocephalus. The sequence continues at coordinate 86,296,993 of NC_041214.2, read as the reverse complement.
TTTCCCATAATCAAGTCAACCAATTACCTATTGATGGAGGTTGAGATTGTTTCAAGCGTTTGTTAACACAAAAGATAGTGTAAATTTACTCTCCTTTTAAAAAAAAGGATTTATTTATTTATTTAATATTTATTTTTGGCTGCGTTGGGTCTTTTTGTTTATTTTTGGCTGCGTTGGGTCTTTGTTGCTGCGCGCAGGCTTTCTCTAGTTGTGGCCAGAGGCGGCTACTCTTCGTGGCGCTGCGCGGGCATCTCATTGTGGTGGCTTCTCTTGCGGAGCACGGGCTCTAGGCACGCGGGCTTCAGTAGTTATGGCTCGTGGGCTCAGTAGTTGTGGCTTGTGGGCTCTAGAGCGCAGGCTCAGTAGTTGTGGCACATGGGCTGAGTTGCTCCAAGGCATGTGGGATCTTCCCAGACCAGGGCTCGAACCCTTGTCGCCTACATTGGCAGGCGTATTCTTAACCACTGCGCCACTAGGGAAGTCCCTGTAAATTTACTCTTATGTACTTATTTTAATAACTTTTTTTAAGAAAACATGCTCAAAAGTAGTACTCCTGTGTTAAAAAGCAAGTCCATGTAAAATTTCAATAAGTATTTCCAGATTATTTTTTTCCAAATGTTGTTCCAATTAATTTGCACTATGTGCACTCATTTGACAGCAAAAATTAAGAAGTTGATGATACCAAGTGTGGGTGAATATGTCCATTAACACTTTTACTTTCCTGGTAGAAGTAGAAATTGGTGCAATGTTTTAACAAGTAGTTTCGCATTATCTTTAGCACGATCTTGCACATCATATACCCTGTAACCCAAACAATTTCACTACTAGGTATATACAGACATGTCTATACATACACTTTCACACCTATACCAAGAAACTCATACAACAATTATGATACGATAACCAGAAACAACAAATGCCCTTTGGTAGGATATTGGATATATAAATTGTGGCATTGCCATACAATGGTAGTAAAAATGAATGAACTATTACTACATGCTATAATATAGTATATACATATTATATACTATATATACATGTGTAAAATACTGAGTGAAAAATTAAGACCCAGAAGAATATTGTTTACTGTTGTTAGAAACAACTATACATTTAATAAAAATAAACAAAATTGTATATATAATAAAACTTTTTTAATCAAGAAAATAATAGACAAATGGTTGCCTTAGGTGGGGGGAGGAAAAGGGAGTGGATGGAGAAGAAATACACAGGCAGATATATGTTACTGTCGATACTCTAATTCTTTGAAGTTGTTCATCAGTGTTAACTATATCATAAATAGATGATAATTAATTAACTAACTGACTAATTAAAAAGGGGCCATTCATGAGAATGTGTCAGGAACCAAGGCTATAAAAAGAAAAAGAAGACAGAGAAAAATGAAACGAACATCAAGGAATGAGAGATGCAACTTCAGTCCTAGGGACCAGGTTTCTGTCCGATGACAACTCGGTTTCTCAGCCTCCTGGGCTTGGATCAGGGCATTTGTGGGGGACATTGACACATTCAGTACAGAGTCCCCACAGGAAACCTGAGTTGCTTTGTAAAAACAAACTCTATAGATTCCTCCCCTTCATGCAGTGATGTTGTCAGGGTCTGTCATCCTGAAGGTCTGGGGATGACTGGTTTCTTCCTATCTCATGTGTTTCACCCTTTGGAGAAAAATATTGTCTGGACATTTTTATCTTGCATTGTATTGATACACCCATTGGTTGGGGTGATTCAGCACCAAGCAGTCACACACTTTTGTTTGGGATACAGCATGAGACTGCCCAGAGCAAGGTGAACTACCCCGGAGAGAAGCCCTGTTCTCTTGCCATACAAAAGGCATACTCACCTCCACATCACCTCTCTGCCGTTCCAGCCAGCTGGCAACACCTCCAGGCTCAGGAAGGGCATGGATGAGAGGGCAGAGCAGATTAGAATGGGGAAGACTGCCATCCGGATGTGTTATCAGGGACCTCTCCCAGGTGGGGCCATCTTGGCCTCCTGAAGTTTTCCTGTACTAAAATAATCACCTTCCCTCCTGAGCTAGCTTGGTTGCCAACCCTCTTCAAAAAGAAAGGGACGAGGTTGCTACTGGTGGTCAGGTCCAGGCTAGATGGGTCAGGATGGGAGCACAAATTTTCCATCTGCCTCTGTATCCTGGGGCTTGGAACAGAGTTGTCTGGGGAGCAGCTATAATTGTGTAATGACAGATGAAACACTCACTCTCTCCAGCAGGATGAGAAGATGGTGAGCTGTTACTGGTATTATTTTTGATTCACAAAAAGAGCAGGTCAAAAAGCCCCAGGGCCACTTAGCTAATAGACACATAATTCACCAGGAGCTCTCAAAAGCATTGTGTTATGGGCATGAGGGCCAGCTCTCTGCTCTCCTCCTAGCTTTGGTCTGGCTCAACAGTTGGAACCAAAACCAGCACAATCTGGACTGCCCCCAAAAGTCCAGACGTTTACGGGCCTGTGTTGCACCCCTGGGCCCTCAGAACTTCTAGCACCGGTGAGTCTGAATTTGTCAACATTTGTCAACTCAAGAAGATGGAACTCTGTTGCTGGTGATTTCCCTGACCTGTAGTCATGGCAGAGACTGCAAATATAGGGACCAATCCTTCCCACCCCGATTCTTCTCCTTCTCAATAAATAAGACCCAGCTACATGGGTTTACTTGGTCTCTAAATAATCCTTAAAATTTGACAAAATTTTGGCAAATCCTTAAAATCTGGCAAAAAAACTCTGTCCACAATGGCCAGATTCTCATTCCCAACTTCCCGTCTTGAAATTCTGCTCCTTCTTCAAGCCCCAAGTCAAATGCTGCCTCCTGGTTGGAACTGTCTTCTTTCTCTTGGTTGGAATTAAATTCTTCTCCTTCTACACTTGCCCTTCTCGTGGCATCTAAACTGTATACCGTGTGTGGTGGTCTAGTGAAGTTTCACCTTTTCTGTTTGCTGATAAGTCCCTTGCAGGCAAGGAATGAGGTGCTGAGAGGTAAGACAGGTGAATTGAGCAGTGAGAGCGCAGCAGGTGCTAACGGACTGTATAGCTCCTCTTTCTCTGCACAGCACCTTGGAACAGAGCAGACCTTCAGGGTTTAGCTGAATGTACGTAGTTCTGAGAGGACAGAATGGCAAACAAGCCAAACTAATGAGAACTAGGATAAAAGTTTTGCGGGACTTCTGAATTATTTGTTTTGCATGGGAAAAGATAGCGAAGTCCAATTTTGTTAATACAATTTGAAAGGGGCTGTTCCAGACTTAATTGCACCAAGTACAGGAAACGAATCAGATGGTGTGATTTGGGTTCCTCGGTTTTGAATATTTGAGATCATTTTGCCTGTTCTCCTCGCCCAGCCTGTGTGGTATTCGACCTACATGTACTGTCATGAGGACGAAAGAAGGTAGCCGCATCTCTAATGGATGCAACGTATCCCACAACTGTGGTTTTCCTATCTGGCTTAAAGTGAGTGAGGGAATCATCATTTAGACTTGAAATATTTTGTTGTACTGAATTTTAATTGTCATATTTGTAATAAAGAGATGTGCCCTCCAAATCTAGCTGAGCCATTAGAAGATCTTACTGCAAAGGACAATCTGTCGCAGTTATTTTGGTGTAGTTCTTCAAATAGTCTCGATCTTATTGTTTATCTTCAGATGGAACAAAGTAAGGGGAAATGAGCTTGGACCAGCTGGGGAAAGATTAATAATAGATGCTGCCAACCCCACTACCAGCTCCCCATCAGCACACTGTCTCTCCACCATACACGAACCCTGCAAAAATAAGTAATGTTTTCTTTGTTTTAAGGTGAGGAAACTGAAGCCCCCAGAGGATAAGTGATTTCAGCTCAAGGCTGAAGCTGGGATTCAATATCAGGCCCTCAGCCTTTGACGATTGTCTCATTCCCACAACCTCCCAGCCCAGACCTCCTCCTTCCATGAAGCCAGGCTGAATTTTGTGGGGAAGCACGCGACAGTGGGGGTGCGGGCACCAGTTGCATTAAATGCATCTGGAGATTTTTCTTGAGAGTTTATGGAGGGCTGGGGCTTCTCTTATTTGAAACTCTTCTGATATTTTGATATCACGAAAAGGGTTCCCTCTACCGACCCCATCCCCAAGTTCAGGACAACACCCCGTATAGTTTGAGCCCTGGTTTCTTTCTGAGCCTAGGCATTGCTCTGAGATGTAGGGGAAAGCTCACACAGGCTGTGGACACAAAGCTGTTTACCTTGAGCAAGTTACTTAGTGTCTCTGAGCTTCAGCTCCCTTAAAATGAGGCTAATAAAATCCCCCTGGGGGAGGGGATATAATGATAAAATGATTGGTTGAGTGGTAGTGCCTAGAATAATACACGGAACATACTAAGCACTCCCTGAATGAGGATATTAATTAAATGAGTAAATAAGCATAACTATAGTCCCCTCCGAGGGTTGGTGTAAATATTGAGAAACACGATGAACGCCAAAGGGCTCTGTCAATGCAACACCCTGGACACACATATGGGATGATTACAGGTGATCTCACGGATGTGGATGCCGTGCCCCTGAGCAGGCAAGTGATTTGTCCCGGTTTCCTTTTGCTCAGTGAGGAGTGGATGTGTTGCCCCTCCCCGGTACCACGCAGCCCGCTCCTCAGTGCCCTGCAGGGGCAGGAAGTGCTGGATGGCGGGGAGGCTGTCCTGAGCCCAGCACCTACGAGGACAGAGGAGATGAGAAAAGGAAAGCCCACCCTCAGGCAGTGAAATTCTCCAACCTTTCACTTGAGTGGTAGATGCCAAGCACTTTCCTTACTTTAAAGGACTGAAAAAGCAAGAGGCTCTAGCTTATTTAAATAACCTAAATCTTGTATCAGGAGAGACAAAAAAAGTAGGTAAAACTCAGCTAACATTTGTCAGTCCCAGGAGCACCCCCAGTGTTCACTCGGGCGACTTGGAAGGCGGCTGTGCCGTGGGAGCGGGTGATTGATGGGTGTAATATGCTCCAGCAGCTCCAGCCTGAGCCTCTATCGCATTAGCTCCCACGCCCTGAAGCGTGATGCATTGATTGAATCCACTGCACGTGACAGATGGCCTGCTCAGACATGAGGGAACCTCTCTCCAGACACATCTGAGGGCCAGGGAGGAGATCATGAGGAAGGACTCAGGGTGGTGGGAAGAGGACAGGGGTCGTGGGCTAGACGGCTGCCACCTATGCTGACCCAGTGTACCTGGGGCTGGAAGACCACATGGCAAATGGACTTTTCTTTAAAAACAGAGCATCCCGGGCTTCCCTGGTGGCGCAGTGGTTGAGAGTCCGCCTGCCAATGCAGGGGACGCGGGTTCG